>NC_090253.1:50126851-50234351 GCF_037325665.1 Littorina saxatilis | reverse complement strand
TTTGCCATGAGCGGTGGACTGACGATGCTACGAGTGTACGGTCTTGCTGCGTTGCATTGCGTTCAGTTTCATTCTGTGAGTTTGACAGCTACTTGACTAAATGTTGTATTTTTGCCTTACGCGAAACGAGGGTCGTGGTGTATGTGTGTGTGTGCGTGCGTGCGTGCGTGCGTGTGTGTAGAGCGATTCAGACCAAACTACTGGACCGATCTTTATGAAATTTTCCATGAGAGTTCCTGGGATTGATATCCCCGAACGTTTTTTTCGTTTTTTTGATAAATGTCTTTGATGACGTCATATCCGGTTTTTCGTGAAAGTTGAGGCGGCACTGTCACGCTCTCATTTTTCAACCAAATTGGTTGAAATTTTCGTCAAGTAGTCTTCGACGAAGCATGGACTTCGGTATTGCATTTCAGCTTGGTGGCTTAAAAATTAATTGATGACTTTGGTCATTAAAAATCGGAAAATTGTAAAAAAAATATTTTTTTTATAAAACGATTCAAATTTACGATCATCTTATTCTCCATCATTTTCTGATTCCAAAAACATATAAATATGTTATATTTAGATTAAAAACAAGCTCTGAAAATTAAAAATATAAAAATTATTATCAAAATTAAATTGTCGAAATCAATTTAAAAACACTTTCATCTTATTCCTTGTCGGTTCCTGATTCCAAAAACATATAGATATGATATGTTTGGATTAAAAACACGCTCAGGAAGTTAAAACGAAGAGAGGTACAGAAAAGCGTGCTAACCTTCTCAGCGCAACTACTAAACCGCTCTTCTTGTCAATTTCACTGCCTTTGCCATGAGCGGTGGACTGACGATGCTACGAGTATACGGTCTTGCTGAAAAATTGCATTGCGTTCCGTTTCATTCTGTGAGTTCGACAGCTACTTGACTAAATGTTGTATTTTTGCCTTACGCGACTTGTTTCTTTCTATCGTTCGGTTTTCTTTCTATATATCTTTCCATTGTTTGTAAGTCTGTTTGCTGGTTTCTTTCCTTCTTTTCGTTTTGTTTTTACATTTAGTCAAGTTTTGACTAAATGTTTTAACGTAGAGGGGGGAATCGAGACGAGGGTCGCGGTGTATGTGTGTGTGTGTGTGTGTGTGTGTGTGTGTGTGTGTGTGTGTGTGTGTGTGTGTGTGTGTGTGTGTGTGTGTGTGTGTATGTGTGTCTGTCTGTGTGTGTGTGTGTAGAGCGATTCAGACCAAACTACTGGACCGATCTTTATGAAATTTGACGTGAGAGTTCCTGGGAATGATATCCCCGGAAGTTTTTTCTTTTTTTCGATATATATCTTTGATGACGTCATATCCGGCTTTTTGTAAAAGTTGAGGCGGCACTGTCACACCCTCATTTTTAAATCAAATTGATTGAAATGTTGGCCCAGCAATTTTCGACAAAGGCCGGACTTCGGTATTGCATTTCAGCTTGGTGGCTTAAAAATTAATTTATGACTTTGGTCATTAAAAATCTGAAAATTGTAAAAAAAAATAAAATTTTTTAAACGATCCAAATTTACGTTTAACTTATTCTTCATCATTTTCTGATTCCAAAAACATATAAATATGTTATATTTGGATTAAAAACAAGCTCTGAAAATTAAAAATACAAAAATTATTATTAAAATAAAATTTCCGAAATCGATTTAAAAACAATTTCATCTTATTCCTTGTGGGATCCTGATTCTAAAAACATATTGATGTGTTATGTTTGGATTAAAAACACGCTCAGAAAGTTAAAAAGAATAGAGATAAAGAAAAGCGTGCTATCCTTCTCAGCGCAACTACTACCCCGCTCTTCTTGTCAATTTCACTGCCATTGCATCGAGCGGTGGACTGACGATGCTGCGAGTATACGCTCTTGCTGTAAAAATGCAGTGAGTTCAGTTTCATTCTGTTAGTTCGACAGCTTGACTAAATGTTGTAATTTCGCCTTACGCGACTTGTTTCTTTATCTATTTCTTTGCTACTTTTTTCCCTTTCTTTTTTTCTTCCTTTTGAACTTCCTTTTTTCGGTGCACAAAGAACATTTTGTATCTAAGTATCCTACCGTATCCGTTGTTGGAGGAAGAATCTCCGATATGGAATGTCCAACCGTTGGAGTTGCCAAGGGAAAACGTGATCTCGGCTTTGGTCCGGTCGGACCTGTTGAAGGTCAGTTTGACCACTCCCTGCATGTGACAGCCACAGGTCCCCTTGTTCTTTGTAGGAGTGGTCAGTGCAGACACCCAGGAGATGCCAGGGCCGATTTTGCTGTCTCCGGTGACAAGGTCAGCTTTAAAGTCTGTGTACAAACATTTGAATACAGACTGCAGTTAGATCATATTGTACACAAAAGACACGAGTGTACGTGGGAGTTTCAGGCCGTGAATGAATAAGAAGAAAGAAGACAGAAGAAAGAAGGAAGAAGAAGAAAGAAGAAGAAGAAGAAAAACAACAACAACGACATCAACAACAACAACAACAACAACAACAACGACAACGACATCAACAACAACAACAACAACAACAATAACAACAAGTCGCGTCAAGCGATATCAAAACATTCAGTCAATCTGTCGGCCTAAAACTAAAACATCAACACTGATGTCATCAGCGTGTCATCACCCAAACTAAAGACAGTAAGGCTTGGCTTTTCCCATACCCGAACACCGCGACGGATTGCGTTTGTCTGTATGAAGTATGTTAACGTAGTACCTGATTACCGACTGTCTTTAATTTTGAGCACATTTTTGGAGTAAACGTATTTTACCAAAGATTGCTTGACCAAATTTTAATCAATTGGGTTAAAAAATGAGGTCGTGACAGTTCAACCCCAACTTTCAATAACACCGTCATCAAAGATATGTATCGAGAAAATTAAAAAGAAAACGGTCATGTGGTATCACTTTGGAGAATTCGTGTAAAGGGTCATGAAAAACGTTCTAGTAATGTCTCTGAATTGCTCAACACATATATTAAGTCAAAACTTGACTAAATGTAAAAAGAAAGAAAGAAGAAAGAGAACATTTAAGAAAGAACCTAAGTAGAAATAAAGAAAGAAAGAAAGAAAATAGGAAGAAACAAATGAAAGAAAGAAAATGTATGGAAAAAGAAAATAAAGGTCGAACAAAAAAAGGAAGAACGAGAGAGACATAGAAACAACAAGCAAAATAACGACAAAAGACAAATACAGACAAAACAAACAAACAAACAAACAAGTTTTAAACAGGCAATTAAACTATCAAACAAAATATCAAAGAAGCCCATAATCAATCAAACAATAAACGAAAACTAGTAAACAAACAATACAAAACACAGGACACATACTTCAACACCAAATTCCGAAAGAAAACAAGGTTTTTTTAAAAGTCAAAACGTAGAGAAACAGAACTGAGAAGGCACATCAAGTGAAAAAGAATATTTAATCAAACTTTCCTTTGCATTGTGCAATTAATTTCGTAGGCTGACAGCTGTGTCAATCTGTGAAATTCATTCAACAAAAATAAAGCACAAACTTTTTTTTAAAATCTGGATAGAAAATGGACAGTCTGTCATTTGTTTGCTGTGTGGATTAGTAAAAGGGTGCCCTGATCCAATTAAAAAGCTTGAACAAAATGTTGATGGTGTCCATGATTGGAACACGGTAGATAAGATAATTATGTTAAAGACGATAACATTTTTTAAAAATGACAAAACGAGACGTAACTTGTAAATGGGTCATTCTGTTTTTTCTTTCTTTTTTTATCATTCAAAAAAGAAGAAGAAAGCAAAACAACAACAACGTTCCAGTAAATTACTGTTTTTGATTAAAGAAGTTAATCAAAATGAAAAAAAGGAAAGAGAAAATATATATCTTGCCCAACCTGAAGCAAATACTGCCGTCACAGACAACGCTAGAATCACTACGAAAGCCATGACCGTTGATTCTTTTTTAGTTGAACAGCTGCACACACAAAAATTTAAAAAACCTAATTCAATAAAGTTAACCCTTTCTTAACTGACTACCGGACGGAATAAATCTGGATTTGGGTCCGTCAATAAAGCTATAAATTTTACATGTGTGTGTGCGCGTACGTGTGTGTGTGTGTGTGTGTGTGTGTGTGTGTGTGTGTGTGTTTGAATGTGTGTGTGTGTGTGTGTGTGTGTGTATGTACGTGTGGGTGTGCGTGCGTGCGTGCGTGTGTGCGTATGGGTGAGTGTGTGTGTGGGAGTGGGTCTGTATGTGTGTGTGTGTGTGTGTATGTGTGTGTGTGTGTGTGTGTGTGTGTGTGTGTGTGTGTGTGTGTGTGTGTGTGTGTGTGTGTGTGTGAATAGAAAATAATAGAATGATCGTTAATTCTTTTCTAGTTGAACAGCTGCACAAAAAGAGTAACAAATCAGTCAGACCCTAATTCAATTAAGTTAACTCTTTCTTTATTGAAAACTAGCATTCAGGGCCCGGCTTCGCCCGTGTTGGCCTCAAAAGCAGTGACAGGCATATGCTGCCCACTGAGAGTGTCACAAATTATATTCAATTCCTACTTACATGTTTTTTTATGGAATGAGTTGCCTCCCTTTCTTGAGAAAATTCCAGATAATTGACCAGCAGGTTCAACTGATAATGCTACACCCTTAGATGCGGTGTGTTGGTATGATAAGAGTTACCTCCTGTCTATGGAGAACAAAGTAAGAGTTACCTCCCTTAGATTCTAGAAATTTCTGTAACTGTCCAGTTAATCTTTTTTCTTCATTTCTTCCCCTTATAGGAGCCATACGGAGTCTCTAATATGCCTGGCATTGTGCTTGCTACAGGCGAACAGTAGGCACTAACCTGGCCTTGCACTATATAGGCTGTATTCAATAAAGGGGAGGTCCATAATCTGATAAAGGAACCAATGAATCAAGAAACTAAAACCCAGGTGCACATCTACGGCTCCTAGGGAGTGTGCATGCACACTATCTTGTTCCTGCCTCTTGCCATCTCAGAGGTATGGCGACCACAGACAGACAGACAGACAGACAGACACACACACACACACACACACACACACACACACACACACACACACACACACACACACACACACACACACACACACACACACACACACACACACACACACACACACACTTACATCCATTTTTTTTATATAGAATAGATGAAAATCAGAAGACTATACCGGACAGAATAAATGGGGATTTTGGTCCGTCTATAAAAATTAAAATCTGCAGTCGGAGCAGAGTTTTGGCTCGGAATTTTGCTAGACAGGCTGAGTTACTTACTGTAGCCTTTCACAAACGAAGCCGGATATACAGGCCATGCAGTCGTTGCTCGCTACGCGAGAAAAGATGGTAGCCGCCCAGCTGCCAATCCGATTGGCTGTCCATGGCTGTTTACCGACCAGTGCAGGCGACCTTTTCGGTATCAACCAATGGTGTTTAATTCTTGAGTAGCTAGCCATCAAACCGTTTCATATACACTCTCGTTTCTTAGCTCCGCGAGCGGCTAGCCGCAAGAATATCTCGCCTTAAAGAAACACGCATCATGTCAGTTGGATCAAGGAACCATCTATATCCGGCGAATGAGCTGTGTCATGAATATCAAGGGAGGTTTCTGATACGAAAACATTTGACAGGTAGGCGAGCGAGCTGAGAATCTTTTGTCTGACTTAAAGATTCTTAGGTATTGGCCAATTAGCACACAAACTGGCGGCATATGAGACTGTCACCGTAGAAGTGAAGTCTACCGAAACTGCCTGTGGGCTAACACGGTCATATCTAGGGTGGTTTATAGTGGGATTCTGCCTGGATTTCCACTAGGCAGAATCAAGCCTCTCCTCGTGTGAGTCACATAATGCATGACCTCCATGGAGAGGCTGGTGGCACTAGACTCCAGCCCTTCATCGACGAAGCCGAGGACAGAGGCAATTCGGGGGGATGACCCGTCTCTCTCCAGACTGGCATTTCGTCATTTATATTTTTAAAACATAATAAAGGCGTTTCTAACAAGCACGTTTTAGTAAGGCGACGAATCGTATTCACAGATGAATATATATTACAACACAAGTAGTGCCTCGTTAAACATGAAATACGCTCCCGAAACCCATGTAGTACGCAGCGTATATTCACCTCCTCAGCTAACAGAGACAAAGAAGCAGGTCATGGGATAAACTGCAATAAGTATAGTCTCAATAAAAGGTTCATACTTACCGAATATATATTACAACACAAGTAGTGCCTCGTTAAACATGAAATACGCTCCCGAAACCCATGTAGTACGCAGTGTATATTCACCTCCTCTTTTCTTTATTTGGTGTTTAACGTCGTTTTCAACCGTTCAAGGTTATATCGCGACGGGGAAAAGGGGGGATAGAGCCACTTGTTAATTGTTTCTTGTTCACAAAAGCACTAATCAAAAAATTGCTCCAGGGGCTTGCAACGTAGTACAATATATGACCTTACTGGGAGAATGCAAGTTTCCAGTACAAAGGACTTAACATTTCTTACATACTGCTTGACTAAAATCTTTACAAACATTGACTATATTCTATACAAGAAACACTTAACAAGGGTAAAAGGAGAAACAGAATCCGTTAGTCGCCTCTTACGACATGCTGGGGAGCATCGGGTAAATTCTTCCCCCTAACCCGCGGGGGGGACACCTCCTCAGCTAACAGTGACAAAGAAGCAGGTCATGGGATAAACTCCAATAAGCATAGTCTCAATAAAAGGTTCATACTTACAGACTCTTCCAGGCGAGTGTCAGAAAGACAATACAAGCATGCTAATTTATATAGTAAACTAAGGAATTAATCCTGAAACTTAGAGGTGTGGACAAAGATGATATCAGGGTCGCTGTTTTACGCACTCACAACAGGAGCCTGCATCCAATGGTAATTAAAACAAGTCGGATCCGGGATATACGTGTATATATATATATATATATATATATATGTGTGTGTGTGTGTGTGTGTGTGTGTGTGTGTGTGTGTATGTGTGTGTGTGTGTGTATGTGCGTGTGTGTGTGTATGTGTGTGTGTGGGCGTGTGTTTGTGTGGATGTGTGTGTGTGTGTATGTGTATGTTTATGTGTGTGTGTGTGGATGTGTGTGTGTGTCTATGTGTGTGGGTGTGGGTGTGTGTGTGTTTGTGTGGATGTGTGTTTGTGTGGATGTGTCTGTGTGTATGTGTGTGTGTGTGTGTGTGTGTGTGTGTGTGTGTGTGTGTGTGTGTGTGTGTGTGAGGCATTAAGTGCAATGCAAGCTGGCAGGAAATGACCGATAAATCGTATCTTATCTATCAAAATCATGAGCACCCCATGACATACGAAGGTGTCAAACATGGAACAGCATCAGTTTACACAATCTGCACTATCTATTCATTATTAATCCACAGTGTTTTTTACATTTAGTCAAGTTTTGACTCAATGTTTTAACATTGACTGGGAATCGAGACGAGGATTGTGGCGTGTGTGTGCATGTGTGTGTATGTGTGTTTAAAGAGATTCCAAGAAAAACCGGCACGGTTGGCCTAGTGGTAAGGCGTCCGCCCCGTGATCGGGAGGTCGTGGGTTCGAACCCCGGCCGGGTCATACCTAAGACTTTAAAATTGGCAATCTAGTGGCTGCTCCGCCTGGCGTCTGGCATTATGGGGTTAGTGCTAGGACTGGTTGGTCCGGTGTCAGAATAATGTGACTGGGTGAGACATGAAGCCTGTGCTGCGACTTCTGTCTTGTGTGTGGCGCACGTTATATGTCAAAGCAGCACCGCCCTGATATGGCCCTTCGTGGTCGGCTGGGCGTTAAGCAAACAAACAAACAAACAAAAAGATTCCAAGAAGACTACTGGACCGATCTTTAAAAAAAAACGTTAGACACAAATTCTTCCAAATGATAGCCACAGAAGATATTTTCTTTTTCTGTTGAATACATATCTCTGAGATTACGTCATATCCGTTTTTGTGTGAAAATTAAGGCGACACTGTCAGGCCCTCATTTTTCAATCAAATTGCTTGAAATGTTGTTCAAGAAATATTCTACGAAGCCGGACTATGGGATTGCATTTCAGCTTGCAAGCTTGAAAACTATACATGGTTTTGGTCATTTAAAATCTCAAAATTCCAATCGAAATTAAAAATGTTTTAATTGACCAAAACGTAACTTCAAAAATCCCAAAACATATCTATCATGTTTGAATTAAAAACAATCTCAGAAAGTTAAAAGGAATTAAGGAAACCACTTGTTCCCGTTAAGCGCAAACACTACTGCGCAATACTGTCTTGTCTCTCTCCCAAACCTTATAACACGAACTAGCGTGTTTGGATCAATACTAGACAGGCAATATAGCGTAAAATGGCTCCTGTGATTTTATCTTGACTTACACCTAACTCAGCGCAAAATATCACATTCTGTATACAACCTCAGGCGTGTTTGTCTGCTGTATTCGTCTGTTTCGCCTTTCTACCTGGTGAGCAACGATGTGAGTAGACAACACAAAACAAAACACGAGTCATTTAAAATTTACCAAGGCAGAGTTATGTGCCATTCAGTTTAATAAATAGCCTCCCGTTAATCTCCCAAAAAAGGGAAACAGCAATACCATGTTACTTCACATTCGGTCTCAGTTATTGTTTCCCCCAAATACAATATAGTTAATCGACTTTAAAACAAAGCTGTCAACACAGGCAAATGCAAGTCAAAGTGAATAATTATCAACGTTAGTTCTTTCGCACCTATAAAAATACTACTTTGTGAATAGAACGACAGGACGCATGTATTGTTTTCTACGAGTACTGTGTTCAGTTTGACCAGGTTCACTTGGTCATACAGTCTACATGTGTCACGTTGCTTTGAAACGATGCCGCCGAAGACTACGGTCTGGGTGTGGACAAACATTTGCTCGTAAAATATGGAGGGGCACGTGACGGTCAGCATCAAGGACGAGGTCATTAATGCAACCAACTTTCAGAAGACATTCTACATGCACTCGTGCCAGAAGCTCTTCGCTCTCAACGGTCAGCCCGACATTGAAGGTCCGGTCAACTATGACGTGTATTTCGCCATGAATCGCGTTGTGGACGGTCCGGAACAGAGCCGAAGTCACGTGGTATTCAGAGTGAGGTTGGAGACTCCATGACCGCTACATGGTGTATTGTGTCCTTTACCCGCAGAGAGATTTTCCTTCAGTAGAATATGGAGACAAATTTCAATAAAATTTTAGTCAATCTGTATGCATCAAACTAAAAAATCAGTCAACTAAAAAACCCAGTCATAATTGAGACTAGATTCAGATTGTCTTGGCTAACCATACCCGAATACCGAGACAGGTCACGCTAGTCTCTGCGAAGCATGCGAACATTATACTCCACTTTTTCTCTCTAATTCTGAGCGCGTTTGTAAAGTAAGCATAACATATCTATGTATTTTTTTAAGTCAGGAGAAGATGATGAATACAATGCAATAATATGATGTTTTAATCTGTAAGTAAAAGTTCGTTTTTAATGACAAGTGTAATGAGCAAACTAATTAACTAATTTCAAAGCTACCCAGGTGAAATCCAATCCCAAAGTCCGGACTAAGTTAAAGATTGCTTGACCCAAATTTCAATACTGAATAGGGTTGAAAATGTGGGCGTGACAGCCGTTCCGCCTTAACTATCACTAAAGGCCTGATATGACGTCATAAAAGACATACATATATATAAAAAAATATATATATCTCTGGGGATATCATACCCACGAACTCTCATGTCAAGTTTCATGAAGATCTATTAACTTAAGTAGTTTTCTCTGAATCGCTCTACATATGCACACACACACACACACACACACACACACACATACACACACATACACCTCAACCCTCGTCTCGATACCCCGTCTATGTTAAAACATTGAGTTAAAACTGACTTGACCGTAAATGAAAACAAGTCGCGTGAGGCGAAATTAAAACATTATAAATTAATCAATCTGTCGAACCCCCACAGAATAAAACTGAACGCACTGCATTTTTTTTCACTAAGACAAAACAGCTTCGTCAATCCACGCAGCAAGCAAGTCGCTCCATTATTCCGTGCAACACGAAGTGAAACTAGCATGCAAGAATAGCGAAATAGCGTACTACGGTAAGCAGGGATCGAAGCCATCTTGGACACCCGGCATATATTCATGTTTTTGGAATCAGGAAATGGTCAGGAATAAGATGAAATCATTTTTGGATCGATTTTTTAAATAATAAGCAAAGTACTAATTAACCTATTTTCGATAATTGTGATAACATTTTTAGAGTAAACAGTGACATATCTATATATTTTTGAATTCAGGAGAAGACGAGGAATACAATACAATGAATTTTAAATCTGTTTGCGGAAAAATCGATTCAGTTTAATGACAACTTTAACGAGCAAACTCATTAATTAATTTTTAAAGGCTGACATAGTCCTATTCAATTAGTTTAATTACTTCCAGGGCTTTTCCCATCGTTGCGGGGATGTATAAATTAAGCTTCCTGCAAAGTTTTAGGTTTGAAGTCCTTACCAATTACGAAAAATAATTAATTCTTTTTAGCAACAGTTCTCCAGGACGTGGGCTATTTTTAGACCGTTGACGTCACTTTGTGACGTTTCGTAAACCAAAGATGGCGTTTGAGACTGTTCTGTTTACATTCGACACTATCAACACCACTTTGCAATACTGAAGTAATTTGTTCTGTGTTCGAAAGCTACAGCCAATCGTTATTATATCCCCCTAAGTACAGTTTTATAACATTATTGGCACATGTAAACAATATGAATTAATTAATGAACGCTACGAATATGGCAGCCTTTAAGCCTCCAAGCTGAAATGCAATACCAAAGTCCGGGCTTCGTCGAAGATTACTTGACCAAAATTTCAACCAAATTGGTTGAAAAATGAGAGCGTGACGGTGCTGCCTCAACTTTCACAAAAAGCCGGATATGACGTCATCAAAAACATTTATCCAAAAAATTAAAAAAAAGGTGGGGATATTATACTCAAGAACTCTCATGTAAAGTTTCATGAAGATCGGTTCAGTAGTCAGTTTTCTCGGAATCACTTTACACACACACACACACACACACACACACGCACACACACACATACATACACCACGACCCTCGTCTCGATTCCCCGTCTCGATGTTAAAACATTTAGTCATAACTTGACTAAATGTAAAAATGGATACAAAGTTGAGCTTTAGTAACTGCTACCTGTGTTCTATTTTCTTTCTGTCCGTCACTTCTTCGGGTGTCATTTGATTGTTGCCGATGTGTTCGCCTGTTGAGTCGCCTGTTGGTGAGATATATGCGCGTTACAAATATTCGTATTATTATTATTATTATTATTATTTACATACCCATTGTATCATTTTATTAATTTACCATCAGTGGTGATTTGTGTGGAAAAGTCGGATACCCCATAATTCAAGTTTCAGTCGTTTGCCACAGCATTCCTTGAGCTTACCCCAAAACGCACTTCACAAATTTCTCATTCATTGTTACTCCATTTTCTCAAGAACCGGTAGATTAACCATAGTCTCTATAGACTTCTATATATATATACGACTAGTGTCTGTGTGTCTGTCTGTGTATCTGTCTGTGTGTCTGTGTGTCTGTGCGCGATGCACGGCCAAAGTTCTCGATGGATCTGCTTCAAATTTGGTGGGCATATTCAAGTAGACCCGGGACACGACACAACCTGGTCGATATTTCAACACGTGCTCTCAGCGCGCAGCGCGGAACCGATTTTGGTTCCACCTCAGCTATTTTGGTTCCACCTCAGCTTACCCGGGCCCCCATACCGACACACCATAGCCGCTACACCACATCACAACGCCAAAGTTCTCGGTGGATCTTTTTCAAATTTGGACACCGTATTCAGCTACACCCCGGACACAATATCATCGATGAGATATTTCAACACGTGCTCTCAGCGCGCAGCGCTGAACTCATTTTCGTTTTTGTGTTCATTTCACCATTATAAGTAACTCTTCCTTATCTTCTCCAGTGTTTGGCGTTTATCTCCCTTCCTTCGTGTGGCTTTCCCGTTCAGTTGTAAGTTACTATTATTTTTAGAATGTCACTGCGCTGTCCACTGCGCTGTCCACAACGCTTCCCTTGCACCCGTAAGTTGTTCTTACTGTCAAAGTGAAAAGGTCGAATCAATTTATAGCCACGCGAAAAATACACTCTCACCTATCTCTATATATTTATAGATACAGATATGCATATATATATACGGCTTCTCTGTGTGTGTGTGTGTTTGTGTGTGTGTGGGGGCAAAAACCTGTGTATTGTAGAGTTCTGTTTGTGATGTGGTCTAGCGGCTTTTGTCTGTCTGTATGTTAACTCAACCCCACCCCCTGCCCTCCTCTCCTTATTTTTTGTTTCTTTCTTTCCTCTTTTTGAAAGCGGACAAACACTCAAGTCCTTAATGGCTCAAAACCGTAGGACTTTTAATATTAATTTTAACTGTCTGTATGTTCTGGCATGTGAGAAGCCACAGCAGATGATATAGGGCTAAGAAATAAGCTCAAAAATTCTCAATCCCGTTTGACAGGACTTCGCCTTTCAAAGGTGATTGTGGTGAACCGCCACGCTGTCTGTCTCTGTCGCGCCGTTCACCCCAAATTCCCGTTTCTGAGGTACTATTTTTAGAATGTCACTGCGCTGTCCAGAACGCTTCCCTTGCACCCGTAAGTTGTTCTTACTGTCAAAGTGAAAAGGTCGAATCAATTTATAGCCACGCAAAAAATACACTCTCACCTATCTCTATATATTTATAGATATAGATATACATATATATATATACGGCTTCTCTGTGTGTGTGTTTGTGTGTGTGTGTGTGAAAAAACCTGTTGATTGTAGAGTTCTGTTTGTGATGGGGTCTAGCGGCTTTCGTCTGTCTGTATGTTCTGGCATTTGAGAAGCCACAACAGATAATATAGGGCTAAGAAATAAGCTCTAAAATGCTCAATCCCGTTTGACAGGACTTCGCTTGCAGAGGTGATTGTGATGAACCGCCACGCTGTCTGTCTCTGTCTCGCGATTCACCCCGGCGAAGCCGGGTATTCCTCTAGTTTTTTCATGTACGAATTTGTGTTTATCTTAAATAAAATCCCTATTTTTTTCCGACCGTAATCTTTTAATTTGTTAATATCCTCCCCCGAAAGCAGCGTGTGGCAGCCTCAATGGCGGGGTCAAAACGGTCAAACACGTAAAAACCCACTCGTGCAAAAACATGAGTGAAACGCGGGTGGGAGTTTCAGCCCATGAACGGTGAAGAAAAAGAAGAAGAAGAAGAAGAAGAAGAAGAAAAAGAAGAAGAAGAAGAAAAAGAAATTAATATCCCAAAGACATGTTCACAACGAAACAGACTTTACCCACTAACAGCGCTAATATATAGGGGAAGGGCTCCTAATATGGACCATTTTTTGTTTCATGCTGATAACTAGCTTGTTTTCTTGCGAAGAAGTTTCCTTTTGTGTTTGGTAGTCCTTCTCTCTTAGGTTAACCGTTAGGCCTAATTAAAGTGAAATAGCTTTGATAGACATTCAGCAAAAATTAAATACAGAAAAAAATCACAAATGGTCCATATTAGGAGCCTGGGCGCCTAATATGGACCAGTGAAGCGGCCTTCACGAATCACTGTGAAAAGCCCCCTATATTTCAAAACTTGATAACATGATACAACTTAGTGTACAAGTCAGACTAATTAAAATATGATCTAAATTTATCTGTTTCGGGTTGATGAAAGCATTATTTGAAGCACACCAGGAAACTAAAGAAGCTTATCAAAAACAGAGTGAAAATAGGTGAAATTATCAACTTCCACGAAAAGAAGACTTTTTGTTACATTTTTTTTTAAATCTCGAGGGCTAGTTATAGGTTATTTCCAGCAAGCTTCTTAATAAATTAATGAAAATAGTCTTAAGCTTTCATTTTCTTCGATTTGTTGAAGGTGGTCCATATTAGGGGACTCGCACATACTTTGAAATGTTGCTATTATTTTTTTTTTGCAGTAGAAACTCGGGGTCAACACTGCTAAAATGTAACAAATACGGTCTTAGCTGTCATATATAGCAATTTTTGTGTGATAAAAGCTTTGGATGGGGACAGAAACGAGTCCGTTTAAGGCGGCAAATTTAGAGTGAACGCTGCCAAAAGTGAAAAAAAGAGAAAAAGCCTAACGGTTTTGAGATTTCTGTTTCTGCAACTGTTTTGACATGTGCAAGTTATCCAGAGAGGGTGAATACAGCGAATAAAACTTTTTTTGAGCGCTCTAGCGCCGTTAGTTTGTCAGAACAAGAGCTGGTCCATATTAGGAGCCGGTCCATATTAGGAGCCCTTCCCCTAGCTATCAGTTCCCGAGGTTATGGGTTGCTGTGCTAGACGGTAATGTGCCTCGTATTCATGCCACGAAGGGAGACAACTCCCATACTCACTCTCGAGTTTGTTTTCATCGGCAAGTGGTTGGAATGTGTTGAAGTTGACAAGCTTCCAGTTCCAGGGTCTTTTCAACATTTCTAAAGATCAGATTTTCAAAGATGGAAAGTGGAGAAGTGCGGGTGTTTCGCCCTTTCAAGGTAACGTATGATTTTATGATGTATTTGGAATGGTTCGTGGCTGGTTGTCGAAATTGAAAAGTGAAATGAAATTACAGATCAAGTTGAACTTTCCGCACCCACGCAACACTGGTATGCATTCTTTGAAGTTCAACAGTGAATCTATTGGCGAGAAGTTAACATGCTTAGCATAAACGTGGTTGTTATTTGTCTTTTTTGAAATTGTAGCCGACAGCGTCGAAAGCGGAGTGGGAATTGGAAACAAAATGTATGCAAGTCCGGACATACTGCCATTACTGTTCAAGCTCAAAGGAATCCATTGATATTTAAATCAAGCATTTTGTTGGTTCAACCTGCCATCATGAAGTGCAGTTAGATATGAGGTTCTTCCTGCTTTTAGGGACATTTATTTTTAACGCCTAGTATTCATGCAGTTCGATATGAAAAGTTGGACAGGTTTCACTCATGAATCATTGAAATTTGAATGAATTTGTAAAGCAATAATTGAATAAAGGCCCCGCAATACACTGGTTAGCAGGTTATGCAGGTGGCAACACTTGCTTTAAGCCTTATGAATTCTTATGCAGCGCCTTGCACGATAGAAGGGAAGTAACTCATTTTTGACCTGAGTTCAGAATGGGTCCAAAAAGTGTTCGAGACAATCTGCAAAATGTAATTTTAAAAATGATCAAAAAGGAGGAAAAGTGGTTACAAGTTTCAAAATTTGATTTTTTGTTGTTGATTTAAGCGTATTTCTAAATTAATCTAGGCCCTGGATGAAGGTATTATTCATAAACGAGCGTTGATCGACATGACCGTGGTGTTGTTTAAGCTATGGCCACATCTGAGTAACGTTTAAAGGCTAATATATTTTTTTTATGTGTACAAATTAAACCTACTTAGGGAAGTAAGTGTGCGACTCGAGCGCTGTCGCTTCCATTGCATTTTCTGTATTCTTTTTTTTTTGTTTTGACAAATGTAATAAAAAGTTATAGGGTCGGCCCCTAAAAATAGGGTAGGTCGGGTTACCGTAACCACACCTACTTTTTTTTTAGGCCTTAGAATAACCCCCAAAATCTGACATGAGTTTGGCCAGGATCTTGTACACTTTTCCGTGCGCACTTAGCTTAGTCTTAATTGTGATTGCGTACAATACATACAAAGGTGAATAAGGCACCATCGGGTCTGCACATAAGTTGACCTAGTGTAAGATCGGAAAAATCCACCCTTAGCCCACCAGGGGCGTCCGGAATTTGACCACACAACCTTCCGCATGGGAGGCCAGCAACTTATTCACAACTTCTGTCAATTGCTTCATTTGTGTGTTTCTATTATTCTTAATCTTGTTGTTCCAGCTGCTTGCAGTGATCATGAGCATCATCGCCTTTGTGCTGATGATAGTGTCGGTGGCGGGGCCGGACTGGATGGAGGTGTCGTTCCATCAGGGCGAGGCCAAGTCCTGGGGGCTGTGGTGGGACTGTTTCAAGGTCAACGGCTCCTTCCAGATGTGTGTGCAGACCGGTGAGTCACTGTCAGTATAGTATTTAAGTAAGACTGTTAGAGACAGTGTTAGTATAGTATTTAAGTAAGACTGTTAGAGACAGTGTTAGTATAGTATTTAAGTAAGACTGTTAGAGACAGTGTTAGTATAGTATTTAAGTAAGACTGTTAGAGACAGTGTTAGTATAGTATTTAAGTAAGACTGTTAGAGACAGTGTTAGTATAGTATTTAAGTAAGACTGTTAGAGACAGTGTTAGTATAGTATTTAAGTAAGACTGTTAGAGACAGTGTCAATATAGTATTTAAGTAAGACTGTTAGAGACAGTGTCAATATAGTATTTAAGTAAGACTGTTAGAGACAGTGTTAGTATAGTATTTAAGTAAGACTGTTAGAGACAGTGTTAGTATAGTATTTAAGTAAGACTGTTAGAGTCACTGTTAGTATAGTATTTAAGTAAGACTGTTAGAGACAGTGTTAGTATAGTATTTAAAGGCATAGAAAGCTGATGAATATACACGCTAATTGCTTTACCCAGAGCTGGAGACAGACTAAATTAAGTTCCCTGCAAAATATTGTGGTCTAGGAGCCCTTAAATGTTGAGATATTTGAATTTTTATTTTGATCTAGATGGTCCTATTTATAGATTTGGCAACACATGTAACGTTGATGCAAGGGAGCTAACACCGCGGCTTTGTTGACATCCTCACTTTTTCAGAGGCTAGAACAAGCTGTAATGCATGTATTATGGTCCGCGCATGGTGACATATCGTCATTATATGGTCTTATGGTGCGTTTGACATCGATTGTGGGCAAACTACACTTTGTAAACACGGGAGTGCGTTAGTATGCCTTTAAGTAAGACTGTTAGAGACAGTGTTTAAGCTATTGTGAGATGTAAACGATTTGAAAATAATCAAAAGAGAGAAACACGAAGTTGATTAAAGTTCACAACACCTTAGTGTTAACTAAACTTGTGAAAGCAAAAATGCCTGATTAAAATTGGAGGACAAGGGAGACGACTGTATTGTAACAAAGCAAAACAAAAAGGTACTTATTCAAGGTAAGAACTAAGATAGTTTCTGTTCAGGTTGTATTGAAAAAATAAAATTAAAAAAAGTTTTTTTCTTTGATTTGAAAGAAAGAAATACATGATTTAGATAAAAATTAAGATAATTAAATATATGGAAAGAAGGCAAACAATGTATTGAAGAAACAAAATAAAACTAACAAGTAAACACTCGGATCAAACAAAAACCAACAATTGGGAAGCATCTCTTTATGTGTACAGTGGAAACCCCCATTTTAATTTAAGACCTTCACAAATCTAAGAGAAAAAACAGGAGGTAAAATTACAGACCATTTGAACAGACATTCTTCTTCTTCTTCTGCGTTCGTGGGCTGAAACTCCCACGTTCACTCATGTTTTTGCACGAGTAGAATTTTACGTGCATGACCGTTTTTACCCCGCCATTTAGGCAGCCATACGCCGCTTTCGGAGGAAGCATGCTGGGTATTTTCGTGTTTCTATAACCCACCGAACTCTGACATGGATTACAGGATCTTTTTCGTGCGCACTTGGTATTGTGCTTGCGTGTACACACGAAGGGGGTTTAGTCACTAGCAGGTCTGCACATAAGTTGACCTGGGAGATCGGAAAAATCTCCACTCTTAACCCACCAGGCGGCAGCGACCGGGATTCGAACTCACGACCTCCCGATTAGGAGGCCGACGTCTTACCACCACGCCACTGCGCCCGTCCAACAGACAGTCTGAAAAAGCAAGATCTAAAAAAAAAACTGGGGAGGGGGGTGTCTTAAAAGGGGTTTCCACTGATCAAGTTTCTTGCTGAACCCAAATATGTTGGTTTAAACAATGTTTTATTTCTGTTTTATATTTTCATAAAATTTAAATAAATACAAAAACAAAACACAACAACAAAGCATGTGTGTGTATGGGGGGTGGGGTGTAACATTTTTATCTTGCTGTTTATTTTGTCATTTTTTTCAAACGGGGAGTGACTTTTATTTATTTTTTGTTTGTTTCCAGACTGGCTGTTTGCGTGTGGGGCGCTGGTGCTGATAGGACTAATCTGCATGCTGGTGGCGTCCATTCTGGGCTGCATCGGTCTCTGCACACACAAACGCTTGCTCTACGTCGCCGCCGGTGCCATCAGCATCTTTTCAAGTAAGCTGAAGCTTTTTTTCTGCTTTGATTGTAAGGGGCTCAGAACTCGTAGGTTTGTGCCATATCGCCGTCATCCTGGAATTTTTGGGTAACTCATAATTTCAGCTGAAGACCCAAACCGATTATTTTTATTATGAAATAGTGTTTATATTTGTACCTGGTATGGATAGAAAGATAAAAGAATGTTAAATCATATATTGTCCATTGTATTTTAGAGAATGTTTCTCATTGAGAATGATTCACTAAGTCTGAAGCGCAAAAACATCAAACTCGCCAAGAATCAAGTGACGCCAAAATTCCAGGATGACGATATTTCATCCTTATTATTATTTATGCATTAGATTGATTTTGAGTTGGAGGAAAATTAGAAGAAAACCTGGCACAAGAGTCCATCCAGACTTAATGCTAAGTCATTTACTACATGAATTCAATCCCTGCTTTTATTCTGTGTCTGTGAGTGAAACATATGATCTGGATGGGTTTGTTTGTACATCTGACTCTCAGCTGCAATTATTCAATTCAGGTTAAGTTGAATCATGAACATGTACTGATGTAGAAAAGAGCAAGCAAGTGGTTTTCACAAATAAAGTATGAGAAGAGTGGGTTTTGCCTGGAATTATCATGAAGAGGATATGGATATAAAAAATGTAAAATAATTTTGTGTTTTTAAACAGTTGTGCTCCAGATTATCTGCCTGATTATCTACCCTGTCAAGTTCACAGAAGAGGTTAGTTACCCCACATACTTCTTCTCTCTCCCTCTCCCTCTCCCTCCTTTTCCATCTCTCTCTCTCTCCCAGTCTTTCTCTCCCTTTCCCTCCCTTTCCCTCTCTCGCACTCACTGTCTCCAGTTTTGTTTTTCATAAATATAATCACATTTTAAGACAAGGTTGTTGCATTGTCCAGTTGATAAGTTTTGTCAATTTGTTTGTTTGTATCATCAACTTTTTTTTGTATAAAGTAAAAGTAAAATCGTTTTGCTATGGTTTACAATTCTTGCGTTAGTTTCTGCACTCATTTACTCAGACTTTCTCGCGATGGAGAACTTGCAAGCAATGATGTCACCAATCATATTCCTTCAATTTGTATTTTTTTTTTGTAAATCATGTTAATATTCATAAATAAAAATAAATAAAAAATTCCTCCACAGGTAAAGGATGACAAACACAACAGAGCCGAGACGCAGCGCTTTGACCTTGACTGGACATATGGGGTCGCCTGGGGTGCCGTCTGCTTCATGATCGGGGCGGCCATCTTGTTTCTCATCAAGGTCGACGAGACGCAGGAAGTGACACAGCAAAAGGACAACACACCGCCACCCTACTACCTTAATTATACGCGGGCTTGAATGCCCGGGGCCAGTTGCTGAAAGTGATCACAAATCTTTGCACATGTGTGAGAAACAAATTCTTTGTTTTGACTTCAACCTGTCGCAGGCATTTTTGTGTATTTTTCACAAGAAGAGGTGGGTGTGATAATAATTCTTTGACTGATGTCAATATGTCGCAGAATTTTTTGTGTATTTTTCACAAGAAGAGGTGGGTGGGAATAATTCTTTGACTTTACGTCACTATGTCACAGACATTTTTGTGCACTTTTCTCAAGAAGTGGGGAGGCAGTGCAAAGATCTCTGCGGTAAAATGAAAGGAGGGGTGGTGGGGGAGGGTATGGAGAAGGAAGAAAATGTTTAGTAAAAGTGAGAAGAAGAGGCGGATTCCTCCGAAAACGGCGTATGGCTGCCTAAATGGCAGGGTAAAAAACGGTCATACACGTAAAATTCCACTCGTGCAAAAAACTAGAGTGTACATGGGAGTTTCAGCCCACGAACGCAGAAGAAGAAGAAGAAGAAGAGGCGGATTTGTTGTACCATCTTTGTAATGCTTAACGACATAAATCTTTCTTGCTTTGATATCTGCAGATATTTGCAAGCAGAAAGTGTCGCAAGGTAACTATGTAACAGACACTAATATTCTATCTTTTTATTTTAAATAAAATAATGAAAATAATCTTGAGTACACAAGATGATTTTGATAATCCCTTACACCTTCACTAACCTTGTTCTTGACTAAAAAAATAAAGGTCAACGGCTATGAGTGTTTTGTTTCGTAAGAACAAATCTGTGGATTAGTTTGTAAGTGAACAGATTTTATTTTCCATTAAATGTGATTAGAATATCTTTTGTCCCTTTTCATGCAAAATGCTAACGAAGCCTTGTTGCCTTTAGCTTTGTTCTGTCTGATGTTTCAAACCAAAATGTTTTTTTAAATTATTTTATCAAACGACATGCTACGACCTTGCTATTCAAGTGTCGTAGCTTTTTACCTCCGCTGCATTCTCTCAAAGTCCTGTCTTTCTGTAATACTGTGGAACCCCCCTTTTAAGACCCTGTTTTTTCAACTTTCTGTTCATAGCCCTTGTTAACATACCCCCATTTTAAGACTCTCTCTCCTTTTTACATTTAGTCAAGTTTTGACTAAATGTTTTAACACAAAAGAGGGAATCGAGACGAGGGTCGTGGTGTGTGTGTGTGTGTGTCTGTGTCTGTGTGTGTCTGTGCGTGTGTGTGTAGAGCGATTCAGACTAAACTACTGGACCGATCTTTATGAAATTTGACATGAGAGTTCCTGGGAATGATATCCCCGGACGTTTTTTTTATTTTTTTTGATAAATACCTTTGATGACGTCATATCTGGCTTTTTGTAAAAGTTGAGGCGGCACTGTCACACCCTCATTTTTCAATCAAATTGATTGACATTTTGGCAAAGCAATCTTCCACGAAGGCCGGACTTTGGTATTGCATTTCAGCTTGGTGGCTTAAAAACTAATGAATGGGTTTGGTCATTAAAATTCGGAAACTTGTAATTAAAACTATGTTTTTATTAAATGATCCAAAAATAATTTCATCTTATTCTTCGTCATTTTCTGATTCCAAAAACATATACATATGTTATATTTGAATTACAAACAAGCTCTGAAAATTAAAAATATGAAAATTATGATTAAAATTAATTTTCGAAAATCGATTTAAAAACAATTTCATCTTATTCCTTGTCGGTCCCTGATTCCAAAAACATATAGATATGATATGTTTGGATTAAAAACAAACTCAGTAAGCTAAAAAGAATAGACATACAGAAAAGCATGTTATCCTGCTCAGCGCGACCACTACCGCACTATTCTGCATGGCTTGTCGATTTCACTGCCTTTGCCACGAGCGGTGGACTGACGAAACTACGAGTATGTGGTCTTGGTGAAAAAAGCAGTACGTTCAGTTTCAATCTGTGAGTTCGACAGCTTGATAAATGTTGTTATTTCGCCTTAGGCGACTTGTTAAGACTTGATTTTCTCAGGTTTTTGGAGGTCTTAAAAGGGGGGTTCCACTGTAACCATGCCTTTTTATGTGTGATGGACGTGGTGTCTTTCTTTGCACAAATGCAAAAGGGAGGTTTTTTCCTGTATAAATATTGACTTGAACATCATTTTATCCATATTTTTACCATTTCAAAGAACATTAGTGTGTAGGCAAAGGTAGCTCTAGTTTATAATTAACCGACTCTTGCCTGTTCGCTAGATAAGCTGCTGTTGTAGATAAAATGAAGTTCAGCTGTTTACAATAAATAGTTTCCTAGTTTTGTGATTAATTTTGTTGCTTGATTTTGTTGTCTGAGGACAGTTGAACAAATTGATCGCTGGTTAGAAGAATCACATATCAATAATGAAAAGTATTTTTTAAGTACATCATAAATGTATTGCATACAATGAAATGTGTAACTTGTAACATCTGAGCAGTTGTTACAAGCAGAAAAAAAGTTGTTCTTGTTTTCGGTTGATGTCACAATTTCTTGCCGTTTTTGGTGCTTGTTGGAAAGATATTCTAAAGTCGCGTTTTTTATCGTTGGTGAATATTTTTGTGTGGTCAATGTTCTTGTTTTTGACTACAAGATCTGTTGGTGTTCTGAAGAAGGGAGAAGCCAGTTGTGATTAACATATTTACATGTTGTTGTTATCAGTAGGCTCATATCAATGTGTTCTCCAATTCGATGTTGTTGTTTATTAGTTTAAGACAGGATTTAGAATCTCAATTGATCCTTTAACATCATGACTTGATTAGTCATGATACTACATTGTATATATATATGCCTTGAAACACTAGTTTGCAATTTTTTGTTCTTTGCAGTTATTATTTCTTTGATATTTTAGTGTTTGTAGGCATCTGCTTTGCATGATTTGATTTTAAAACTCATTATCTTTTACACTTGTAATCTTTTTTATAGTATGTTCATGATTTTGCTGGATCTGTTCAGCTGATCTGAAAATATATCTTAATGGCAACAATTAGTAGTTTGCTTAGAATTGTTGGCACATTTTTCATTTTTACGCCATGCTTTCTCATCTGAGCACTCATAGGTTGTTTGTTTTTTTAGAAACAAGTCAACTCTGTATCGTCTGCAAAAAGAAAAAAATACTCAACAAAACTAATACTTTTAATATTTGAACATGACTTTATATCTTGCCTATTTCACTACATTCATGGTGTTTCCTAAAATAAACATGAAATATAAATGTTTGTAACAAATATTTGTTACAGTTAGTTGTTACCATTTGGGATTTGAGCTCTAATAATTATCTTTTATTTTTATTTTTGTTGATATATGGCACAAGACAAAAATCTGATGAGGCTGAAGCTGCAGTAGGATTTTTTAATCAGGTCTCTCAGTGCGCATATTTTGTGTTATGTTTTGATTGTCAACACAATTTGGTGATTTGAGTAAAAAAAACAAAGCTCAGAATCAAGGGTATGTTTTGTGGAGAGAGGAGACCAACAAAAGCTATGTGTGGTGTTTTCAATTATGTTTTGAATAACAAACGATGATGAGTAAAAATAATTAGGTGAGACTATAGGCCTTATTTATTTACGTGTGCTTTCTTTACTCTTGCCTTTAGTTTTCTTGGTGCTTGTATATATCATTCCAAGTGTTTGCCGTGTTTAATTCTTTGGCATTAAGTGTAGTCATGCTGTTTTAGCACTATAATTATTTGGTTTTACATGGTTTGATTGTATGCTATATAATACACGGTTGTTATTCCGCATATAATCTAATATTTATTTCACGTGTGTTTCACTTTTTCTTTGCTGTTGTTTTAATTCTTTTTAAAAACAGCATTACTTGAATTTACATTGTTTTGGGTCTTCAAAGCTTGTGAAAACTCATTCTTGGTTTTTGATGTTTTATTCTTTTACATCATCATGAAATTTACATTCATGTACAGCCTGTTCCAAAAGAAACGCAACCAACCTGTTTGCAAAATCAAAGTGCAAAATTTATTTTGCAAATAATATTTCATGAAGTTACATACGTGACGACATAGGGACAACTCAAACACACGACACACAACAAATTAGACAGCTGTCTGCCGAGCGTTTTTAATTGGTCACCAGTTACCGCCCTCTAATGTGGAGAGGGTGAAATTAACATCGCACGTGAACAGTGCCCACGTGTTTGTGAATGGATCAAGTTTCAACTGAGCTGGCAATACAGTAGACAATAGCAGTGACTTCTTCAGCTGGACTGACGGCAGAATGCCTCGTTTGTCTAAAAATGAAAGAGAGCGTGCTATTGGCATGCTTGCCGCTGGCCAAACGGCCCAAGCAGTCACTGAGTCAGGTCATGAATGTTCACAAATCCACCATTTCTCGTCTAGTCATTCGGTTGAGGGTGACAGGTAGCACAGATGATACTCCCAGGTCAGGACGGCCTTCCGCCCTCACTGCTCGACAAGAACGCTTCATTGTGCGAAGTTACCGCCAAAATCCCTTCCAAAGTGCAAGAGCAGTAGGGAGACAGACTGTTAATGCCCAAGGAAGAGTCACAAGCCCGCAGACTATCTCAAGGGTGCTTAGAAGAAGCAATTTGCGTTGCCGGAGACCTTATCGAGGCCAGATCTTGACACAACGACACCGTCTGCTCCGCCGAAACTGGACAACAGCCCATAGAAACTGGCGACGAGAATGGGATTCTGTGGTTTTCAGTGACGAGTGTCAGATCAACCTACATTGCACTGACCACAGAGTGCAGAAAAGGGACATAAATTGTGCTTCAATTGTCATTGTTTTCCACTTTTATTGTTAAACCTGTTTTGTTCCACATGTTGTGATTTGGAAATGTACCAAAAATGAAATATGTAACTTCATGAAATATTATTTGCGAAATAAATTTTGCACTTTGATTTTGGAAACAGGTTGGTTGCGTTTCTTTTGGAACAGGCTGTATATGAAAATATGAAAACAGCTAGCTACAAACCTTTGTGAAAACTCATTGTTGATGTTACAGTATGAGTTTGGATATTTCTAAAATGCTAAGTGGCAGAAAAGTTGTCAGCTATGGTTAACAGTAACAAACATTGTAGTACAATTTT
This sequence comes from Littorina saxatilis, assembly GCF_037325665.1. Lineage (NCBI taxonomy): Eukaryota > Metazoa > Mollusca > Gastropoda > Littorinimorpha > Littorinidae > Littorina > Littorina saxatilis. Next base: position 50,209,698 of record NC_090253.1, on the reverse strand, counting down.
GGAGATAAAAACATTTTCTTGCATCTAACTACATGCACAAATAATTGCACCTCTTGATAGAAAGGTTATTGTTTGCACTGTTCAGTTAAATCTAGACACTTCTGGTTTTCATGTTTATGAAACAAAATTAAAATGAGATTTAATAATAGTAACATCTCAAGGAGAAAATTTACAACTTTGGATAAAATGGAAGTTTGAAATCAATAAGAAAGGTCAGTATTTTCAAAACCTTGTTTTTTTCATTTAGTGCTGCTGTGTCTAAATTATCATACAATTGTGCCATGGTACGTGTTGTATACTGTAATACATTTCAATTTAAGATATTAAATGGAAGCGAGGGGGAAATCTGAAATACTTGCCATTCTGTGAATATTTTGTTTTTTTCAAACTGTCTCAGTTGTTTGGGGAGTCGTTTCTGTTACAATGGTTTTATGCCTGTTTTCGGTGCATAATCACATTTACACCTTCTGTTGTTTCTGTTTATCTGCCTGGATGGTAGTATTTGAAGTGTTGGTATATATATGTATCAACACATTTCACTCTCTCTGTTTTTGGTGCTTATGCAATAATAAGACAAGTTCATTTTGCATGTCTTGCTGTAAAGTGATGCGGCACTATCTGCTTACGGTCAGTGAAAGACCGGAGATATTCTTTGTGGGAAAAGTATACCTTATTCGCTTCCAATTCTTGTTGCTTTTGCATGTTGAGTTTTTACATTTTGTTGTGTTGTTTGCACAGAATTGGTAGCATGGGTAAGTTAGATATTAATGTAGATGATTTTTATGTCAAATATATGTCAGTCTTATTCAGTACATGTACCTTCTTTCTTATGTGATTGTAACCCATTACGTAAGCCAGCACACACATGTCAAAACTTTGGACTAAGAGCCTTCTTTAACTTGAACACACATGAAAATTCTATATATCATGGCGAGTGGGAATTTTTGTTGATAAATGTTATAGCTGACATCCGCGTTCACATAAGAAATCAGTTCATCAAAACATCCCCACTGGCAGGGTGGACTTAAATATGTATCACACATGGAGAACTATGCATTTACTTTGTTTACAAACACATTACTTTGGCAGATAAAGCGTTAGTTTTAAGCCTGACGGTTTACTTTCGTTTATAAACACATTACTTCCGCAGATGAAATGTTTATTTTAAGAACGACAATTTGCTTTTGTTTCTAATATTATAAAGTGTTGGTTTTAAGCCTTACAGTTTACTTTTGTTTATAAACACAATACTTCCGCATATCAAGAGTTGGTTTTCAGCCCACAATTTGCTTTTGTTTTCAAACATATTACTTCGGCAGATAAAGTTAATTGTTTTAAACTTGATTTAATTTTACTTTCTTTACAAACACATTACTTCCGCAGACAAAGTGTTGGTTTTAAGCTTGACTGTTTATTTTTGTTTACACACATATTACTTTGGTAGATGAAGCGTTGTTTTTAAGCATGACTGTTTACTTTTCTTTTACAAACACATCACTTTGGCAGATCAAGCATTCTAGTTTTTAACTTGTCTGTTCACTTTTGTTTACTACTGTATTACTTTGGCAGATAAACATTGTTTTCCTACAAAGTTGTGTACTTATATCACCTGTCGAATTTTAAAAATGTTTGTCCATGAGTTGTGATTACAGTTTACACCTATTTTGGCCGGTTGATTGAGTGGGTAAAATAATCGCCCTATTTTATGCGAATTTTCCCCGTGCTGTCTTCAACATCATTCCAACGAAGGAAAATATTTAGCTTCCAACTGTTACTATAAAGAATAATTTAAAAAGATCTTTCATCTGAGCAGTGATCTATCTTCCCTGTATGCTTTTTCATGCTGAGAAAAGTGTCGCAAGCAATGAAACTCATGGCTGTCTGAGATATACCCTTACACAAATAAAAAGGGTTGACGATTCACAGCATAATCACTTAAATGTTTCACTTGTTTGTTTGTTTGTTTATTTGTTGCTTAACGTCCAGCCGACTACGCAGAGCCATATCAGGACGAGGAAGGGGGGGATGAAGGGGGCCACTTGTCAAGCGATTCCTGTTTACAAATGCACTAACCCATTACTTGTGTCCCAGCAGGCTTTAGTAAAACTAAATTAATACCTACTGGAAGATTACCAGTTTCCAGTATGTTAAAATAGGCTTAACCTATCTACTGCTGGACTTACATCAGAACACTAACAGATTAAACTATACATGAATCGCGAGACAAGCGGCAAGAGAAGAGATTTTTGGAAAAAATACAGGTGAATGAGCAAGAAGGCAGAAAAAAGAAAAGAATTCATGAAGAAAAAGAGAGCATGACAGGAAAGAGGAACCAAAAATCTACCTAACAGCAAACTAGAAAGCTCCTGCGGTTCCAAAAACAGGAGGGGCTTTTAATTTCATAACCGCAGTGCCCCACTGCGGGAAATGTTTCACTACAGCGTGTACTGCTAACTGTTACAACTTGGTAACACCTCGTGCAAAAATATCACTACAGTTTGTGAAATGACTCAAGACTTCTTTTCAGTGCAATTTCATGGTGCATTCTCATTATTTTCCAAGTGATAATTAAATATCACACCTTTTGTCCCACACAAAAAATGAAGTTGTCAACCTCAAGGTTAGGAATTGTGTTGTGCCTGTATCGACAATTACTACCTGATAACAGCGCATACCCCTTATCACTGCAATTTTTGAAACTACAACAACAACAACAAAAATTGTCCTGCATTATTTAACTTGCCTTGTTTCTTTCTGCTTTCCCATTAATCTTTGAGTGAAAATTACCACTCTTTTGGTCCCAAATCAGTGACAATAGGTAGTTTGCCTGCCACTGAGTTAGAATTTGTGTTGTGCAAAAGCAATAAAATGCAATATGGGCTAGAGAATAGATGATAATCAAAAATAAATCTGTCAAGTTTTTATGGGTGGTGGACGAGTTGGTTTTCCTTGCATTTCCATAGAAACACTGAGGCAAGCTACATGTGACATTGCAGGCTTGCCTCAGTGTTGCAATAGAAACAAGGGAAAGCAACTCTGTCACAACCGATAAACACTTGACAGAGTTATTTCCAAACTGATTATCTCTTGGGATTTGCCATTTTTCAAGGAGTTAGGACATCGACTGTCTTGATATTTTATGAGTTCTTGGTTGGTTCTAGGGTACTTCCAGTTTCAGCTGATGTGAACATTTTTGTTCTCTCTTCTTTAACACAATGCACGCACACTTACATGCTAAAATCTCTCTGTGTGATAAAAGCTGTGTATAGCAGTCAGAAGTGTTGATGTTATTGTACATGTATTGCATATTTAGTACATATATTATTATCTAAGTTATTATGGTAATACACTGCGTGGTTGTGTTCTTGCATGGATTTACATTCCTTTTTTTGCCGCTTTTTCTGCTGCTGTAGTTCACCTTTTAAAAAATGACATTAAAAAAATATTATATATGACACAAAATTCAGTGTTTTGTTTGAACTTACATTGTATGGCTGCTGTTTGAATGAGAATTGGCCTGTTTTGTTTTGCTTTGTCTTGTAAGTGTGTGTGTTTGAGAGAGAGGCTCTAAGTGATTTTATTGTGGTCAAACTTACATTGTATGGCTGCTGTCCGGATGAGAATTGGCTTGGTTTGTTTTGCTTTGTCTTGTTTGTGTTTGAGAGAGAGAGACAAACTGATTTTATTTTGTAGGCCAACGGCCCACTCCCACAAGTAAGGGATAAAAGGTGTAAACAAACACACACACAGCAAACAACAAGACACACGCATGCACACACACACACACAGCAAACAACAAGACACACGCATGCACACACACACAAGTAGAGAGAGAAAGAGAGCTTTTCTCGACGCTAAAACAACAGACTATCGTCTTCCATTTCTTACATTTATTCACAGGCAAATCTTTACCTATGTTCAATTTCAGTCTCTTCATCTTGTGCACACACACACACACATGCATGTGCACACACACACACGCACGCATGCGCACACACACACAAGAAGAAGGGAAGCAGCGTCGTTCAGGATCAATAAGCAAGCAACACTCACTCTTCCAAAAGTGTTGAACTCACTCTCACAGCAAATGAGGCAACACACTAACTCTTCCAATGGCAACAAACACACTCATAAAAAAACAATAAAAGTCCACAACATTTGCAGCAAATGTGGCAACACACTTACTCTTCCACCACTAATCAACTCCCACACTCGCAGCAAAAATCAGTAAAACACTCATTCTTATAAAACTGGAAAAACTCACTCTTACCGCAAAGTGGCAAAACACTGAGATCACTCTTACAAAAATTAATGAACTGACACTCTCACAGCAAACTTGCAAAGCAGAGATGAAAATGATGCACAAAGCCTTTGCGGAAGTGAAATGAAAACTGATGAATTCACAAACGTATCAACTCAAACAATCGCACTGAAGGTTCATTGGTTATGGGCTGCTGAAGAAGAGTTGACATTTAAAGTGCAACCTCAAACTGACCAGAGAAACCTTTGCTCTCAACACAATGCTGCCTATTGCATGGGTGGGAGTCCTTCCGCGTCAGAAAATGTTTCCTTCTTTGGGTGCGGGGGTAAGGGGGAGGGGGGGGTAAAGGCATTGGGGATGGGGGATAGGGTCACTGTTTCATTAACCTAACTTCAACAAAGCTGCCTATGGTTCAAATAAGTCTTCCTTCAGCTTATTAAAATGTAATTGTAAGTATGCTGCCGCCGAAATGCTCAAGATGCCACCGATGTGATCAAGAGAAAGTAGGTCAAATGAAAATCTATTCAAATTTGATGATGCCAATCAAATGAACAGTTGAAATTAATTCCATGCCCATGCCATAAATAACAAAATTTTCATTGGGAGGAGTTCATATTTCAACACAGAACCAACACTTTTTTGTCTGTGAAATAAAATTCCAAACATGGTGGAAAATGCTAAAATTTACAAACATAGAACTATCCCTGCTTCTGTATAATTCCTTGAAATTTTATTTTGTACCAGGGCTTGCTACACAGGCTGTTACCATCAAATTACCAGCACTGCTCAATACAGCGGAACCTCCATTTTAAGACAATTCCAATACCCCCCCCCCCCCCCCCCCCCCCCCCAACCTTCCCACTTTGCAAGACCCTGTTTTCGTTTGTTGATTTTTGTCTTCATGTCGTAAGAGGGGTGTTCCACTATATTCTTTTTTTTTGGAAGCAAATCAACGCATGGCAGCCTACATTTCATGCCAAATCATTTCATGCTAAATCATTTCATGCTAAATCAGCAATCTACCATGACTGGTTTGAATGTTGATATAATACTTGCTCAGATCTGACCACAGCATATACTCACAACCAAGTCTTTCTCCAACAAGATATCATTTTCCACAGCCATGAAGAAAATCAGAATGCTACATGATCAAATGGGGGGTCAAACTGTCAAACATGTGTCTGCACAAGTCAAGGTCACATGTCAAGGTGACCTGTCAAGGTCATACATGGAAACTGGCAATGTAGGCACAGTAACCTTGAACACTCTTAGAAAGACATCTCAACATTTCACCTGTACAGGGTGATATCTTCTACGTTCAAACCACCTAGAGGTGACACATAGCGGATATGAATGCTTCCACGGCCCAAAAGAGATGAATCTGCCATTTGTACTCACTACTGTCCTTGACTGCAATATACTTTAAGTGTTTCCATGGCATCAAAAGTCGAATGCATCTCTTGCAAATTTCCATGACAACAGTCTTCATCTTATCGGTTTCCACAGAAAGCAAGGTCACAACGCCTCTTGTAAATTTCCTTGACAACTGAGCCTTCACTTGTATCTGTTTCCACGTCAACAAGGTCACAATGACTGTCTTTTTAATCTCCATGACAGCAGTATTCACTTTATCTGTTTCCATGGAAACGAAGGTCATGTGTCCAAGGACTCCAACTGTTCTTGATACTCTGTGTACAGTCGCTGCCACCGAAGGTTTGCGCCGATGGTTGGAAGGATGCGTTTCAAAAACTCCCGCTTATTTGTGCCCTGAAAAACAGCAGGCAGTACAATAAAACATTGACATGATTGTATGCACAACATAAGGAAGATTTGTTGGGGTCAATTTCCTGAACTTTTTTAGGCTAGACCTGAAAGTTATGTTATAACTGTGTCAGGAATAACTAGTGATTGACAACCACCCACACCCCTCATTTTTCCTTCACTCTGCTGTACAAGTTGTTACTATAAAGCTGTACAGTTTAACATGAAATAATTAAGCACCCCAAAACACTCCCTGAAACATTAAACCCAACACAGCAGAGACCACTTGACTATACAATAAAGTCTTGCACTAACAAGAGATAATATTCCAGAGAGAAAAATCTGGTCTTGCCTACACTGCGGGATGGTTTTGGCAAGCCAAAGTATCCGTCCAAAGACACCTCAAGTGGTAGTTGCAATGAGTTTGTCAGTTTTCAGCCAGTAAATCACCAGAAATTACCAGTGAACATAATCCAGGAAAACTTAGCTATTGTTTGAGACCAGAGCAGGTCTGCCTACCCTCCAAGTGAAGCTTCAGGGACAAAGTTCTGTTGAAGATTAAAAGAAGTCGATTTTGCGCGAAGCGCAACAGTCGAGGTTGCGCGAAGCGCAAGCGAGCCGGCTAGGGGGGTCCGGGGGCATGCCCCCCCGGAAATTTTTTTTTGCCAAAAGGACACAATTGGTGCAATCTGGTGTCATTTTACCCTAACATTGCCTTCAAATCATCTTGCCAAACTTGAACATTGTCACTGTAAATGTCACTGAAAAAATGAAATTCAAACTTACAATATTTTGAAAGCTCTTCGCAATTTTTGAGTCTGGAAACATAAGTTTGACGCCTTTGCTCATTTTGTCTAATGTCGCCATCGGCAAATTCAGTTCCAGCACGAGGTCCACCATTTTAGTTTCGGCTCTTATCACGTCCATATCGTGGTTCGAAACATCACTAGCAGTTGGTCCTCTCTGGAAAAATCCAGTGATTTTACTAGTATTGGTGTTTGCCTTTTCGCGTGTTTCTTTATTCTTGATGTGATTCGGGCCTTCCACATGTCGTCGAATGTCATCAATGCCGCCAGATTTACAGCCGAATTCACTAACACAAATCGTGCACAAAACCTTCGTTTCGACACTTCCTGGCTTGATACACGGGTATGTCTCCGTATATTTCTCGATGTATTTCTGCGGACGCTTCATTTTTTTTGCAGGGTCATTATCGGTTTCACACACAGCGAGATTTTCTTTCCTTTTTGACGCCATCTTTTCTTCGACCTTTTCTTCTTGCAAGAAGTTGACGCGCATGCGTATTAGCTACAAAAAGCTGCTCGGCAATAGTCGGAACCCGCCTACGTCATTTCTCAGCTGTGACTTCGGCAATTTCCGGAAGTCATTCACCAGGCAATCTCTCTCGCTCACACTGTTGTGAGCGTGTTTGGAATTTTTTGGAGTTTCCGGGACGCATTTCGAACATCCGTATTTTCCGGAACACTTGATAAAATTTATTGATTTCCGGGACAAATACGGAAATTCCGTAACGGTAGGCAGACCTGCCAGAGTGAACCAGTGCACCGTTTGCTACTGGAATTAAAAAGAAAGCTAGTTACAGGAATGTTAAATTTAATCTAGATTTTGGAACTTGAGCAGTCGGTCCATTTTTGGATTCCTTTGCTTCTGGCTCTGATGAAGACGAGGGATCACACAAAAAGGACGTTGTATCCAATGAATTGTAATTCTGTTCTGCATACCAGTATTGTTGGTTGCCATGCCGATGCTCCTGAGCTGCGTGAGAAGATGGGCCCAAGGAGATCGTCGCACACAGTCCTCAGTTTTTCCTCCAGACCTGCAGCAAATATTCTCTACTTCAAAACACGATTCAGTCATGAGACATAAAGACGTTTTCTTGTGTGTGTTTTTTTGTTTTTCAAAATGAACACTATAAAATATGTAGAGAAACCACAGCTGATGGACATTGCATACACACATTTACACACCCCAATATTTTCTAAACAAATGTACATGAATCTGAAGAATGGGTTCTGAGGCTTTAAAATGTACCCAAAATGTTGGTATTTGGTATATCTTATTGTCCTTCAGGTTGCCATCCCTGGGGATAGTTTGCAACGACAGAATCATGCTACCCAATCACCCACCCCCTTCTCTTAATTTACACCAAAATCTCACTTCCGAGTTGATTTCCCGTGCTTTGCCAGTCTCATTTGCAGCTATGCAGAAAATACAGGCCTGAAAGTGGCGAGTAGAAATGTTCATCTACTCACCAAATGCGAGTCAAGTTGCTGAACCAAATCGTTGGTTCGGCTAGAAAAGTTTGCTCTCTGGCTAGTAAATGTTCAGAATCACTAGCCAGAGGATAGTACACCATTTTTTTTTAACTTTCAGGGCTGTAATATGAAGTCTGTTCATAGTTTTTTGAAGACAGGCCAGGCCCTCTACTATCCAAGACTTTCTCCCTTTCAAAATGCACCATTTTCAACATCCCTACCCGCCCTCGTTCTCACCTTCCTGCGCCAGGTAACGTATGTAGGTCTCCAGCCAGAAGCGATACTCGGAGGAGGACTTGAGGGCCAGACAGGTAGCCATCTGCGTCTCCAGGTGACTGAGCGTCGACACGTGTTGCATGTGACTGCTGGACTGGAACACGCGTCCTGCCTGCTGCATAGCCCTGTAAAACGGAAACACCGACATCTCAGAAACTGGCCCAAATTTCTCCTTGCTAACTGGCTATAGCTCACACTAGCACTTAAAAATGCACGCACACACATGCACTTTACCCTCTTCAACACTATATTTATTGGCCAATTGTCAAAAAAGGCATGTGTGTGTGATTGTGTGGTGTGTGTGATTGTGTGTGATTGTGTGTGTGTGTGTGTGTGTGTGTGTGTGTGTGTGTGTGTGTGTAAGTACCAGTGTGAGCTAATAGCAAGCCAGGAGAAATTTGAAGTGTGGAATGGTTATTAAACGCAACTAAACAAAAAATACAATCTAGTCACACTCTGCAGCCTGTAATGACAATGATTCCATCAAAAGTAACTTCAGCATATCGGCAGTCAGCCAAACACTAAAACGTATTCCAAATGGCCGAAAACTTTGCTGTCATAAAGAAAAGCAAGATGGCTGGACTGACCTGCCCCCTCCCTGCACGGAGGCCAGAGGTCCGGTGGATCTGGGTTTGGACGGCACACAGTGCTGATGGTCTGAACACATCTGGAGACGGTCCTCTCGGTTGCTCACAACCATCCTGCAAAGAAAATATTTCTCTTTAACAAATGTTTTAATTTCTAATTTTTTTTTTGTTTCTTTTCTGTTACTCTTTTCTCCCTTTACAACAGCACATTCACAATTTCCCCTTGAAGTGGCTTCAACTTCCAAGTCTTCTTGCTAAATTCATATATTTGTTTGCACCTACTCCTTCTTCTCGTTACCGTCCCATGTAGATGTGCCGGTATGCTTGCTTCTCCTCCAAGATCATAGAAATATAGACTTGCACACACATTTATTATTACATACAAAACACAAACTCAAGACACACACACTAACACATGCACATGCATGCACATACATACGCATGCACACACACAAACACAAGCACACACTCACACTCTCTGTCTCTCTCTCTTACCTCTTGATTATCACAGCAAACAACAAGTCACGTAAGGCGAAAATACAACATTTAGTCAAGCTCAGTCGAACTCACAGAATGAAACTGAACGCATTGCATTTTTTCCGCAAGACCGTACACTCGTAGCATCGTCTGTCCACCGCTCGTGGCAAAGGCAGTGAAATTAACAATCCAGAAAAGCGCGGTAGCGGTTGTGCTGAGGAGGATAGCACGCTTTTCTATATCTCTATTCTTTTTAACTCTCTGAACGTGTTTTTAATCCAACAATATCATATCTATATGTTTTTGGAATCAGGAACGGACAAGGAATCAGATGAATTGGTTTTAAATCGATTTCGGAAATTTTATTTTAATCATAATTTTTATATTTTTAATTTTCAGAGGTTGTTTTTAATCCGAATATAACATATTTCTACGTTTGTGGAATCAGAAAATGATAAAGAATACGATAAACGTAATTTTGGATCGTTTGATAAAAAATTTTTTTTAATTACAATGTTCAGATTTTTAATGACCAAAGTCATTAATTACTTTTTAAGCCTCCAAGCTAAAATGCAATACCAAAGTCCGGCCTTCGTCGAAGATTGCTTGGCCAAAATTTCAATCAATTTTATTGAAAATGTAAGGCTTCTTTTTAAGCCTACTGTCTATATGATACTTACCGAGACAGTACTATTCTTGCACATTATCTATTATAGGCCGAAAAAATTGGACAAAACGCTGCGTGGGTACAATTATCTCCCATAACCATGCGCCACCGTGGATCCCAAGCACTGTCCGAGTGCTTCCCCCTTACAGGATGTAGGTGGCGCGTCCTCTTTCTTTATGAGCTGCAGACCCTCAAAAAGCCCATAACATATCAAGAGGGGAGGCGGGAGGGAAACTCTAATAGTACTGTCTCGGTAAGTATCATATAGACAGTAGGCTTAAAAAGAAGCCTTACAGTCAATATAACACTTACCTCGACAGTACTATTCTTGCACAGAATACCAGAGTGGTGTGAGGGTGATATGTAGAGTATTAAACTCCTTAATCAAAATCACTTAAATCCAAGGATTAAGATACCCAGGCAATTTTCGAACAGTACTACCGTGAAAGAAAATATACCCAAGAAAAATACCTTAGACTGACGTGACCATGCTGGCAACCACTGCTTTGGCAATGCCATACGACTGGTCAAGCCTGAGACTGGAAAAGTCTCGCATATAGTGGTTAATAAACGTGGCTGGAGTCTTCCAGAACGCGACCGCCATTATGCTTTGGAGCGAGGCACCCCGCACGTGCGCCAACGAGGAGCCGATAGCCCGAATCTCGTGTGCCCTGATGTCAGGGACCACATCCACTTGAGCATGAACATAAGCCTGTTTGATAAGCAAGGTCAGCCAACGAGCTAAAGTTTGTCTAGAAATATCCGATTGGTACTTCGGATTAAGCGAGACAAACAGTGACCGCTTAGAAGACCGAAAGCTACGTGTTCTATCCAGGTACACTCTAAGGGCACGTACTGGGCAGAGGAAGCGATCAGGGTCATCATGTTCAAGAGTGGGAGCCAAGGCTTGAATGACTACTGGTTTGGACAACTCCGAGGCATTCTGATTCTTGGCTCGAAAGTCTGGTAGGAAAGCCAACGTCACCTGATGTGTGGTGAACTCAATGTCAAATTCCAGGCCACTCAAAGCTTGAATACCACTGAGTCTACGGCAAGTGGCTAAAGCGATGAGGAACACAGTCTTAAAAGTCAGTAACTTGATACTAATGCCTGCCAGGGGTTCAAACTCCTTGCTACGCAGGAGTTTGAGAACCAGGAAGACATCCCACTTGGGAAATGAAACCCGAGGTTTAGACACCGCTGCATTGCTAATACCCGAAAGGACATTAGCGATGAGGGAGGAACTAATCAAGTGTTCAGGTCTGCGACCAGTAGCAGCCGCAATAGTGGAAGTGATGGCAGATTTGTATCCAAGAAGAGTCTTAGAAGAAAGACTCTTCTTTTGATACACTTCCACCAGGAAGTTGGCCAAGTCCTGTGTTGAGGGATAAAGCGGCTTTATCCCCTTGGACAAGGCGAAGGAGGCCCAAGCTCTCCAGCGTAAGTCGTAGAGCTGATTAGTTGATCGCCTCTTAGCGTTCAAGGAAAACTCTACTGAACTCTTGTGCAATCCTAGTGCAAGCAGTTTGGAGCGCACAAGAGCCATGCGGTCAAGCACAGACTCTCTGGACGTGGATGAGGGAGGCCTGATCGAGGCTGGAGCAGACTTCCCCCGTCCAGATTCAGAGGTAGAGGGTCTACGTGGGTGAGACCGCGAAGATCTGGAAACCACGGAGCTGTTGGCCAGTAAGGCGCGACCAAAATCAGTCTTGGCCGTTCCTGCAGATACTTTGCCAGTACCCTCGGAATCAGAGATGTCGGGGGATAGGCGTAAGCATCGAGGAGCCTCCACGAGAGAGTGAATGCGTCCACGTGGAACGCATTCGTGTCTCGAAAGGGGCTGACGTACCTGGGAAGCCGAGCGCTGAATCGAGTTGCGAACAGATCGATCAGAGGACGGTCCCACCTTGCCCACAGACGTTGTAGAACGTTGTGAGCGATGGTCCATTCTGTGGGGAGAACCTGATCGCCCCGACTGAGAATGTCGGCCAGGGCGTTCAGTTTCCCCGGAACGAATTGGACTGACATCCGGACCTGATTGGTCTGGCACCAGAGCAGAATCTCCTCCGCTAACAGGGAGAGGGACCGAGAATTGGTGCCCCCCTGGTGGCGAAGGTAAGCTAGGCATGTGGTGTTGTCCCCGTGGACCAACACATCCTGATCCCGAATCAGGAGGCGAAACTCCAGCAGAGCCCGACGAACCGCCTCCAACTCTAGAAAGTTGATGTGTAGGAGGGACTCCTTCTGGGTCCAGACCCCCTGGGCCTCGTGCAGGTCCAGGTGGGCCCCCCAACCCCGCGTAGAAGCGTCGGTGTACAGGAAGAGAGACGGCCGTCTCGGTTGGATAGGCACCGCAGAGTTGAGCCAGATCGGGTCCAGCCATTGGACTACAGCCTCGTGAAACCAAGGTCCGATCTGGACCAACTCGGTGTAATTGAGAGGCCTGGAAGTCCGATCTGCTACTGCCCGTTGCAGGGGACGTTTGTGTAGCCTTGCAAGGGGCAGCAGCAGAGCGACAGACTCCATGGAACCCAACAGTTCCGCCAGCCGTCTGTGAGGAACAGCGCGGCAAGCCTGAATGGAGAGGATCTTTCGCCTCAGGGAGAGGATCCTGTCCGGGGAGGGAGACACAGTGTAAAGCACTGTGTCGAACGCCATCCCCAAGTAGCAAAACTGCTGGGCTGGCACGAGGTCCGACTTGTGCCACTGTATCTGGAACCCCAAGGCATGGGTCCGGTCCAGGACCTGCCGGGTGTGTTGGAGGCATTGATCGCGAGACTGGGCCAGGGTGAGCCAATCGTCCAGATATTGACGCAGACGCACACCCTGAGCTCTGACCAACGCCGCCAGCTCCTTGACCACCTTTGTAAAAATCAGCGGGGCCAAGGACAGGCCGAATGGGAGGGCCCGAAACTCGAACACTGTGCCCTCCCAAACAAACCGGAGCAGATGTCGGTACCCCGGGGCCACCAGGATGTGGAAGTAAGCATCCTGGAGGTCCACAGACGTGGCCCAATCGTTTGGCCGGATGGCCAACCGGACCGACGAAGGGGTTTCCATCTTGAACTTGCACCTGCGAAGGTACAAGTTCAAGGTGGAGAGGTCCAACACCGGCCTGAACCTGCCGTCCTTTTTGGGGACGGTGAACAGGCGGGAGTAGAACCCCGGAGAAGGCTGAGAAAGGGGGTAGACAGCCTTCTTCTCGACCAACGAGTTCACCTCGTCTTGAAGAGCCTGCCATCTGGCAGGGTCTCGAGGAGGGGGGAACGTCAATGGTAGAGCGGACAATGGAGGTTGTGACGACAGCGGTAGAGAAAACCCCGACCCCACCACCCTCAAGATAAACTGGTTGGAGACCAGTCTGCCCCACATGTCGCGGGCCCGAAAAAGGGAACCGACGGACGAAAGAGGGGCAACTTGAGGGGGCGTCAACGTAGGGCCGGGACTCACTGAAAATTCTGCTGGCGGGCAGGCGCAGGCTTGCGACCACCCCCCTGGTGGTGCTGCTTACCCTTACCTGTCTGAGCACCCTTCCTCTTGCGCTTGGGAGCACGAGAAGCCGGGGCCGCAGGGGGGAACGCGACAGGCGCCTGAGAGGAGGAAGAAGGAGGCAGTGAAACTGGCTTCTTCTTCTTCTTCTTCTGAGGCTGGGAGCTGGAGGTGACTGTAGCACTTCTCTTACTCCCCGCCGACGTCGCCGAAGCAGCGAGGCCAACCATCAGAGAATCAGTGTTCCTCTGGCGTGTGGACTCCACCACAGAACGGACAGTGCCCGGATGAAAGAGGGAAGAAGGCTGAGGAAACGTGTTCCTCAGACTCTTCCTCATATCCGGAGGCACTAAAGAAGTAGCCAGAAAATGATCACGGAACAGGGCCAACAAGTGGACCCGTGTTCCAATGGCCAATTCTGCCGCCGTCGTCACGCACGATCGCACGGCATGCAAAGCCCGATCCACTCGAACCGTGTCAAGGACCCGAGTGGAATCGGACTCTGCCCGATCGGGAGGGTCCAACAGTGTGGACAGCGTGCTCATCCATGTCAAGGCCTGTGATTGGGCCTCGACAATGGAAGAAACGGTGGCCTCAAGATTGTGGAACGAAGCAGAGCTCAGTTCCACCTTCTTGACCGAAGGCACCTCCCCAACGAACACATCACCGTCAGCCCCACCCTGAACACTCGAAGTCTGGAAAGGGAGAGTTCGAGAGTCAAAGGGAAAAGGGAGGGACGAAACAGATTGAACACGGGGAAACAGTGGAGGTGCGCCTCCCGAAGGAAAGCACGGCACTGAATCCGCGTCCTCCCGAGGAACATAGGTCGCGTTTGCACGTGAATCTGTACTCCTCAGGCGATGTGCTGCCGCTTCCACCGTGGCACTAAGACTAGGGTGGAACGCGAATTGCTGGCGGCCGGATCGTTCATAAAACGAGCCGCCAGCAGACGCGGCGTGTGCCTCCCGCGCCCGGGCCGAAGCGGATTCCAAGGACGAGAGGGCGTCGGAGGGAAGGACGTCCTGAAATTGTTCAAACGTCCTTCTAGCTGTGCGAGGGAGAGCCTCCTGCCTCTCGTCCTCAGACTCCGGGTCCACGTCCTGTGTGTCAACCGAAGGGTTGGGAACACTAGACGACAGACGCTTAAGAGAGGCATCCGTGGCGTCAAGACGCCGCGTGATGTCTGTCATGTACTGTTGGAAAGTACGAAGCATAGCTTCGGAAGTTCCATCAGAAACCGGCAAGGGTAGAGGATCAGTGTTAACCTCAGGGCGACCCTGATCCTCCTCCCCATCGTCCTCCGACTCACTCTCCTCTTCACTTCCCGACAACTCCTCAACAGCAGGAGTGTAGGAAGCTTGAGGGGGAGGAGCCGAAAGTGATGAAGTAGGCTGTGACGAAACGCCCACTGAAGCAAGAGGCCGCGAAGACCCCTGCCCCAAAGACGAAACGTCTCCAGCAGCCGAAGGGAGAGAAAAACAAAAACCCTGCGACTGTTGGGTCAGCCCAGCCAACGAACCCCCGCCATTTATAGACTGAACAGGGACCCATCGGGTCTGATCAGAAAAGAAATGGTCCGGTCCGGTCGGGGGTGCCGATCCGGTCCGGTCGGGGGTGCCGATCCGGTCCGGTCGGGTGGTCCGGTCCGGTCCGGTGGTCCGGTCCGGTCCCGTACCATCCGGAGGTCCCGTTCGGCACAGAACCATCCGTACCCACAAAAGTGTTCGGGTGGTTCGGTCCGGACGTGGAAACACCGTACCATCCGGACCCGTAGGTCCGGTGTGTTCCGGTTCGGTGCCAGACCACCCGGACCAACAGAGGTGGTCGGGTGGTCCGGTCCCGACCGGACCACTGGTCCGGTACCGTACCATCCGGACCCGTTACGGGTCCGGTGGTCCGGTGTGTTCCGGTTCGGTGCCAGACCACCCAGACCAACAGAGGTGGTCGGGTGGTCCGGCCCCGACCGGACCACTGGTCCCGTACCGTACCATCCGGACCCGTAGGTCCGGGGGTCCGGCAAGGGCCAGAGGTACTGTCCCGCACCGGACCCTAAGGTCCGGTACGGTCCCGTACCATGGGTCCCGTCCGGACCAAACCCGGAGGTCAAGTCCAGTCGGGACCCGTGGGTCCGGTTCGATCCCGACCCGTAAGCCTGGAACGTTCCGGACCCTTGGTCCGGACCATCCGTCACCCGAACACCAGACGCTAAGGAATGGCGTGGGGTCAAGACGGTCCGGTCGGAGGTGTCGGTCTGAGCAACAGAAACAATGTTCCCGTCGCCCTGACCATTCGACAAAAGTACCACGTTCTGTCGAACACCTCCACGTCCAGTAACTAGTCGGCCGGAGCGTTTCATAGAGGGACAGCCACCAGTCACACGGACGTCAGAGGGAACCGTAGTAGCAGTGGTCGTAGGCACGAAGCCTGAAACCCCTGCCCCCACAGGACCGCCCTGAACGGGGTCAATTCGCATCCCAACCCCCGCGGGGAGGGAATTCATAGACCCCGTCATCTCCTCCGATCTCCCCCCCCATGAGTCCGAGACTACTGTCGAAACAGCAGTAGACGACCCAGCGAGGGAGTTCAGAGGAGGACCCGTGTCCCTCCTGGCTTCCACAGCGGTGGAAACCGAGGAGGGCACAGGAGAGGCACCGGAAAAGAAACAAGTCGAAACCTGAGTCTCTCCCGTAGCCCCTAGATCAGATTCACCAACCCCCAAAGAGGGTTGGGAATCGACCCGCCCCCGGATTCGAGCCAGGGAGGAGAAGGAAACCTTCCCCCCAGGCTTGAAACCGGGAGGAGCTGAAGCCTGAGACTGAGGGCCGGACAACGGCGTCGAAGGGGGGGAAGCGTGTTCCACGGAAGGAGAAGGAGAAAGAAGCTTTTTCTTTCCCCTCGACCTTCCCCGAACCTTCGACGGCGCAGCCCCGCCCGAAGTCCCAGGTTCAAGCCCAGCCTGTTTGAGCAAGCTCGCATTGAGCTTGCTCAAACAGGCTTTCTCCGCCCTCCCTCGCCGCAAACGCAAAGCGTTTGGGGAGGGAGAGTCGGAGCGCCGAAAGGTCCCCCTCTCCGTGCGCAAAACATGACGCTGGGCGCCCGGAGAAGGGTTGCCCCCGGCAGACTCTGGTTCCGTAGAACCAGAGCCCAAAACAGGACGAGACATCCTACCTCGCCCTGTACGTACCCTTAAAAAATCGAGAATTAACAAAATTCAAGGAAAATTAGGTCAATACTCAAGTGAATGAGGCGAAACGAGAAGCAGACGACCGGTCACCACGAAGTAGGACGGTAGGCACGCCGAGTCCGCCACACAACAACGGAGGCACAAGTTGGAAGAAAAACAACGTAGCCTCAAGCCAGAAGTGGAATAACACACAAAAATCCAACAGGTGGTAATCCACACAGAAAAGAAGACTCTAGAATCCAAAATAATCCGGGAGCGCAGCAGAAACACAGCCTACTGTCACGCGCGAAAAAAGAAAGAGGACGCGCCACCTACATCCTGTAAGGGGGAAGCACTCGGACAGTGCTTGGGATCCACGGTGGCGCATGGTTATGGGAGATAATTGTACCCACGCAGCGTTTTGTCCAATTTTTTCGGCCTATAATAGATAATGTGCAAGAATAGTACTGTCGAGGTAAGTGTTATATTGACAAGCCGGATATGACGTCATCAAAGACATTTATCAAAAAAATGAAAAAAACGTCTGGGGATATCATACCCAGGAACTCTCATGAAAAATTTCATAAAGATCGGTCCAGTAGTTTACTCTGAATCGCTCTACACACACACACACACACAGACACACACATACACCACGACCCTCGTCTCGATTCCCCCTCTATGTTCAAACATTTAGTCAAAACTTGACTAAATGTAAAAAGTAAGGCCCAACAAAAATATATGTTGGTTTAGGGTAACCCGACCGACCCTATTTTTCCCCGCCGACCCTTAAACTTTTTTTTCATTTCTCCAAAAAAAATCCCAAAAAAATAAACCTCTGGCACATTTTGCAAACCATACCGAGACTAAAAAAAAAAAAAGAAAAAAAAAGAGGATAAAAACAGTTGACCTACCGACCATATTTTTTGGTGGTCATGTTACCCTAAACCAACATATATTTTTTTACAAATGAAGAAGAAAAACACAAGGTGTAGAAATAGACCAAAACATAACGGTGCTTACCAAGAGCCAATCTCAGGGGCAAAGCTGTAGGACTTTCCAGAAGACACTGTCAGCACTGGCACACCCTCACTGGTCAGCGTGGCGTGGATAATCCTCTCTCCCCCTGAAGGTCAACAGCAAAACACAATCCATCAATTATGCGTGCATACGCACACACTCTCTCTCTTCTCTTTCTAATACGCATGCAAACACTCACACGCACAAACACACACACACACACACACACACACACACACACACACACACAATCACACACACCACTCAATCACACACATACACACACACACAATCACAATAACACATGTGCACACAAACATACACATACCACGCGCTCGAGAGAATGGCCCAAGAGGGGATGACGTCACGATGCATTGACGTCAAAACATCTTGACGTCGTCCACTTGCGCGAGCATTATGTTGTAGACTCGGAATTTACACTAGTTTAATGCGGCCTTGGGTGGCGTTTTATCAATAATGGAATCCGTAAAGAACCCCCACCGTATTTAACTTAGTATGTTCCCAAAGTTTGATGAACTTCTCTCCACAGCTGTAGCAACAGTTTGGCAACAAAGGATGCTTCTTTATCATGTATTATCGAGAAGAAAATTTCTCAAGTCGATCTCAGTATGCGTTTGTGGGATACCTCCAGCTTTGCTGGGATAAGAAAAGCAAATGCTAATACGACTCACCTTCATCATGTCCCATTACAGTGAAGCCCCCCTTTTAAGACCCCCCCCCCCCCCCCCCCCCGACCCCCAATAGAAGACGTTGGTGACCTTAACACTCACACACCTGGGTAGCCTGACTCTGTTGCTGCTATTTTTCTGGTGGGAGGAAGCGACCTAAATTTCCCAGCGATGGAACAATAAAAAGTAACGAAAATGAAACTGAAACAGAGATGATTCAGTTCACTCACCAGACATGACTGAGGACAATGACTGAGCCTGTACCACAGCTTTCAATTGTGTCGTGTTCCTGTCAAAACAACATTTCTTCATTTTAACATTTCTACAAGGTAATAGTACTTTCATGTTACAAAACAAAGACATAATTCAAAGGGAAATAAGTAATTTAAGCATGTAACCAACCCCAAGATAAACACAGGAATTTTTGGGGGAAGTATATGACCGGAACAAGATTACATCTGAGAGACTCTCGCTCAAGTCAGCCAGTTTACCCAGCAACATAATATTTATGGGACAATATTAAAATCTTGTGACCAATAAGCGATGGATCAGCTCACGCCTCAGACCCCAGAATGGTTGGTTGGTTGGTTGGTTGGTTGGTTGGTTGGCTGGTTATTATTGTTTATCATCTCTTCAGCAGTTTACTTAATGCTATTCAAGACCTATGCAAGTTTGATAACTTTCAAGGTTCACGAGGCAAACTCCATGCTTAAAACGATTTACAATCTAAAACAAGATTACTTTCACATTTTGTACTACAAATCTTGTTCAAAATCTTGATCTCTCCCTTGAGTGGAAACTCACAGAATAAAATTGGACGGACCGCATTTTTACACTCAGACAATACTCAACAGCTTTGTGAATTACATTATCCGCGACCGCGTTGACATGTTCACGCACAGAAAGTGACAAACCAGTATTGCGCAGTAGTGTATAGTGACTCAAGTGACAGTGCGCTTTTCTCTATTCTTTTTCACTTTCTGAGCTTGTTTTTAATTCTAAAAGGAGAGAAATTTCCTCATATAAGTTTTCATGCCTGGTATAAAAAGACAACAGAAAAAATGACTAACCAGATGTAGAGATATCCGTGCGAAGTGACAGCCATGACGTAGTGACCGGTACACCTCAGCACGGACACTGCTGACCCCAGCATCAGAGGCGGCAGTAAGCGCTTTCCCCCAGCACCATACAGGTTGACTGTTTTGTCCTCGCACGCCACACACGTCACATGTCTGAAAAAATATCAAACGGTATGTGATAAGGCCAAAAAAAAAAATAGGTCTGTTTACGGTAACATAGGCCCAAAAAATAGGGTCGGTAGGTCGATTTTTTTTTTTTTTTTCCCCCCCCCAAAAACCATATTTTTACGTTATTTTGCAAAAAAAAAACCCTTTTTTTTTTTTCCCCAAAATGCCAAAAAAAAGTCTATGGTCGCGCGAAAAAAATAGGGTCGTTTGGGTTACCGTAAACAGACCTTTTTTTTTTTTGGCCTAACAAGACAAGCAAATGCTTATACGACTCCCCTTCATCATTTCTCACTGCAGTGGAAGTTGGAACCCCCCTTTTGGCTTAAAAAGAGAAGGGGGAAAAAGGCACACACTCTAAAATTAACATGACAGACACATTTTGAAAAGAAAGGATTAGTGTTTGTTGGTTCAAATTCAGCTAATCATGCACTCTAAGTCACTTTACAAAGGTGAATTCATCTTGAAACGATTCACTCAATAGTTCATTCACGTTCCTTTTCAAAAATGTATTTTGAATTCAAAGATGCCCCTTTTCAAGATCAAATTGCCGCACAGCTTTGGTCAACAACAAACTTACTCTGGCTAGCAAAAGGATGCATCTCCTTTATACTCCTACAATTTCTCAAAGCCACAGAATATATTCTAACCACAGTTACTCAAAGATCACAAGTTTTCAGCTTGCAACGCCTCCTTACCTGGAACCGGCCACAGCTAAAACGCGAGATGAAAGGATCTGCTCCCACAGTACCGTACCGGTACGCAAGCACCGACATCGGTGCAGCTGTCCTGTTCCAGCCGCCAGGTCATTCTCCACCTCCACCGTCAAGTTGTTGTCTCCCCCTGTCTGGCCTTCAACCTGAATTCAAGAGTGTGTCAATTAACTCAACAACGTAAAATCAAAACTGAGCAATGACGGCTTCCATTCAACACAATTTACTCTACAAGTGAATCTCTGGTCCGGCGAGAGATTTATGTCTTGAGTCAACTTTGTTCAACTCAACAACGTAAAAACAAAACTGAGCAATGACGCCTTCCATTAAACACAATTTACTCGACTTGTGGGTTCGAATGCCAGGTCCGGCGAGAGATTTATGTCTTTGAGTCAACTTTGTACAGACTCTCTTCCGTGTCTGAACACCTCCCTGTGCACACAGGAAAAATATCCTAAGCTCACAGCGAAAGTCCCAGAGCTAGGAAAACACGAACGCATCGTCTCTCATCCCTCATTACGACGGGCGCAATGGCTTGGTGGCAAGACGCCGGCCTCAAAAGTGTAAGGTCGTGGGTTCGAATCCCGGCCGTGCCTGGTGGGTTAAGGTGGAGATTTTTCCGATCTCCCAGGTCAACTTATGTGCAGGCTTGCTAGTACCTTATCCCCGCTCGTGTGTACACGCAAGCTCAAGACCAAGTGCGCACAGAAAAGATCCTGTAATCCATGTCAGAGTTCGGTGGGTTATAGAAACATGAAAATACCCAGCATGCTTCCTCCTAACGCAGCGTATGGCTGCCTAAATGGCGGGGTAAAAACGGTTATACACGTAAAAATCCACTTGTGCAAAAACACGTGTAAAGGGGAGTTTCAGCCCACAAATGCAGAAGAAGATCTCTCGATCATTACAAAGATTATCTCAATACTTTGAAGAGACAAGCCTAATGCTGGTGTGGCTAAGAAGCCAGCTGCAGTGGGCTTAGTGTCATAGTATCACACAATATCCTCAGCGTATTATCAATACTTGTCCCAATATAGGCACAGCTGGTCCAAGAGGACGTTAAACCTAAATAGTCAGACGGCAATCGACTCAATTACTGCCTCGAAACAAAAACGTGAAGTTTGCCATTAACATTATTCTGTAAAATTATGAGTAGTTTCCATGACGCTAGAGCAGCCATCACCAGAGGAGAACTGAACACCAAATACTGTGAATCATACCAGGTTAATGAAATGTGTGAAAGCTACCGACGTCAGATCTTCTTCAAATCATGTTTGTCAAATTTCCAACAAATGCTTTCAACAAAGCTTTGTGGCAGTCTTGATGCTTTATTTCTTGTGCCTTGCACCAAAAAAACATTCACTGACTGTCTGCATTATCAAGAGACATAAAAAGCAAATAAAATAGAGAATGATAGTAAAATATGCATATAATTCTTCTTACCAGTCTTGACGTAGTCTTTGAGATGATGGGAACAGGCAGCTGAAGATTTTGTGAACTCACGACAGGTTGAGGTGCTTCTCTTTCAACGTTGATTGTCTGGTGTAAAGAGACATTTTTTTGATAAAAAAACCATCCATCAAAAACAAGTCATGTTTGTGATCGTAGTTAAACTTACAGGCAAGTGTAGATTTTGTGACACAAAGGGTAAACTGTGATGCTTCTTTTTCAACGTTGTTTGTCTGCAGCACAAATGCCAGAATCAACGACTGTCAAAAATTATCCCTTGCCTTCAAACAATTCAAAGAGAAACAACTCTTCTTTTGAAAGAAAGCAGTCAGGATGTAGATTCCTGATACTCGACCAAACTGAAAGAATGCATGGCAATATATCCAGATTTAGCCCTGTGTTACTGTTAGCCGCCTCGTTACACTGACTGAATCACAAAACCGTCACCTTCTTTGAGTGTGTGACGTAATTTCTTTAGGGCTATATCTGGAGTATGACAAATGCACTTATCCCATGTAAATGTCTGGGGGGCTGTAGTAATTCACAAGATGTTTTACACGTGAACATAGGTATCTTTGTTAAAGAACAACATCGGCGCGCGGAAGATATAGCTCTAGTTTCTCATGCTGGCAACGCTAACTTCAGCTCTCTGGCCTTCTACCACAGTGGAACCTGCCTACAACGACCACCCAAAGGGACCGACCAAAAGTGGTCTTTATAATAGACAGGTGGTCGTTATAGGAAGGCGAATTACGTGGGTGTTACTGGGAAAAATCAACAAGAAGGGCAAAGCCCATACGACTCACATGCTTGACCTTGACATGACCTAAACCTAGCAATGACATCATACACTAAGAACTGCTTTACATATTTTTCCTACCAAAATAGGTCAAGGTCATCCAAGGTCATGCAACACTAAGCTGTTAATTCAAGACATAGGAAGTACAATGGTGCTTATTGGCTCTTTCTACCATGAGATATGGTCACTTTTAGTGGTTCACTACCTTATTTTGGTCACATTTCATAAGGGTCAAAGTGACCTTGACCTTGATCATATGTGACCAAATGTGTCTCATGATGAAAGCATAACATGTGCCCCACATAATTTTTAAGTTTGAAACAGTTATCTTCCATAGTTCAGGGTCAAGGTCACTTCAAAATATGTATACAATCCAACTTTGAAGAGCTCCTGTGACCTTGACCTTGAAGCAAGGTAAACCAAACTGGTATCAAAAGATGGGGCTTACTTTTCCCTATATATCATATATAGGTGAGGTATTCAATCTCAAAAACTTCAGAGAAAATGGGAAAAATGTGAAAAATAGCTGTTTTTTAGACAACATTTAT
The DNA here is from genome assembly GCF_037325665.1 of Littorina saxatilis. Lineage (NCBI taxonomy): Eukaryota > Metazoa > Mollusca > Gastropoda > Littorinimorpha > Littorinidae > Littorina > Littorina saxatilis. The sequence goes on along the minus strand of NC_090253.1, from coordinate 50,186,279 downwards.
GGCCCCTGCGACCTTGACCTTGAAGCAAGGTCAAGATGCTATGTATGTTTTTTGGGGCCTTGTCATCATACACCATCTTGCCAAATTTGGTACTGATAGACTGAATAGTGTCCAAGAAATATCCAACGTTAAAGTTTTCAGGACGGACGGACGGACGGACGACTCTGGTGAGTACATAGACTCACTTTTGCTTCGCATGTGAGTAAAAAAATTTGGACAGGAGGTCGTTCTCAAGAGGTGGTCGCTAAGGCAGGTTAGACTGTATAACAAGGCATGGTCTATGGTCTCCTGGAGACAGATATTCCGATGTAATCAAAAAAGCAGAAACCAGTGGAAAAGTGTCAGACTCACGGGTAAAGTGTGCGTGAGAGCTGCCGTCATCAAGGCCTCTCTGGCCTCTTTGTCCGCCTTTCTCGGTCGTCCTCGCCCCACCTTGTGTTTCTTCAGCGACAGCAAGCCTGGCGTTCTCGGCTTCTCTCGGTCCTTCTCCTGATCTCTGTCCCCCTTCCTCTCTTTTTCCACTTCTTTGGTTTTGTCGGCGATTGTGGTTTTTGTGTCTTTGTCTGTGAGAGGGGCTGTGGTTTTGTCTTTGTCTGCTTGTGTTGTGGGGGAGGAGGGTTTGTCTTTTTCTGCTGAAGGGGTGGCGGTGGTGGCGGTGGTTGCAGGCCTGTCAATTTCCATAGGAGTCTGTAAACCAGAATTAAGATATTGGGTGAGTTTAACCTTTTATTGTTTTTAACTTGGAGATAAATATTCAAACAATACACAGGGAAAACAAAACAAACAAAAAACAAAGAGGAGAAAGGCATGACAACAAATACACACACAAACACACAGGGCCAACACCAAAAAAAAGTGAAAAACCTGAAAAGCCAAGGTCCACGGCGGCAGGACCAAGGGCCCACTAGGGGGTCTGAGGGACAACCCCTCCAAGAAGCTGAGGCATTTTTTTTATTTTTTATCTTGTACTTGTAGAGGCAAAGAACAGCCTCTCCTGGTACCAAAAAGTATGTTAATAAATTATAAAATAATACACATTTTGCCTTCATCAACCATCCAAACTAAAAAAAAAAAATTAAATTTCAAGTTTTACTTTAACCCCTTCACTGCCCAGCACGTACTAGATATGTGGTCATGTTTGGTTTGTCATACGCCCATAATACGTGGCATTTACATCAGCACTTTTCAGGACATTTGTGAAAACTAAATGGGAGGTAACCACTGTCCAACTTCTTGTAGGGGTTTAAACACAGTTCTTTCCCATTGACCGTTCAGATAAGTTAGTACCACGTGGTAAAAACATTTTTGGAAGTTTTTCCGATCTATAAGATTCAAAATGGCAGCCGAAAGTCGGACATCAACTCGTAGACCTGTTTTCAAATGATACAGTGTTCTGGAAGCTCTACAAGAAGTGATTTATGGATTACCACACAGAAGAATACTTTTATGGGCTGTAATGTGAGTACCTGATGTTTGACACCAGTTTTAGCTGTTTTCTGCGGTTGTACGTGCTGCAGTGTGTGTGTGAAAGTTTGGAAACTGTAATTTTTGACAAAAATGGTCAATATATCAATTTTTACTATAACAATCACAAACAAAGTCCAATGATCATGTTATCAGATAATAGCCAAGGGTGTAAGCAAACCACATGCCAAAGATCTAAGAGATATCTCAATAGATGATTGAGCAGTGAACAGATTAGTGAACCTACCGAAGAAAGCGAAATTTGCCCTGGCGCACAGCAATACCAAAATGCTGTTATACTGTGGCAGTGAAGGGGTTAAGAACCCGGATTTTCCGGTTTTAAAAGTTTTCAAAAATCGGATTTTCAGCGAGAACCGGAAAGGTGTTAGCCCTGCACACACACACACACACACACACACACACACACACACAGGAGAACAAGAACAAGTGCTGCACCTGCGCTGATATATAAATCCATACAAAAAGCCAGTAAAGAAGCACAAATACATACAGTTTCTAACAACAAACAAAGGAAAGAAAACCAGAATGAAAGAAAGTAACACACCCAAAAACCAAGAGAATCAATGAGAGACTGAATGAACACATGCACTGATACACTAACTATGCAGAGAGGGTGAAAAGGGAACAAGCATTGGGGAAGCATGCAATAAAGGTGTTTTTAAAATCAAAAAGCATGCATGAAACACAGAACGGACTACGGAAAAGTAAGAATTACAATAACAATCAGTCAACAAAATTCAGGTGTTCTACCACTACACACGTCACAAAAAAACAAAAACAAACTATCAAGCACACTGAAAGGAATGTTGCTGTGTTTTAATGTGTTAAGCAAATGTCCCAGAAAAGTTTCAGTTATAGACAAACTCCAGAGATAACTCTGTCAGGTTTGTATGGGTTGTGAAAGAGTGAACACTCTTGCTTTCAGTGAGGCAAGCTTTCTACACGTGCTCCTTGTCCACGTGTTTCAGACACACCCCTCGCTAGTGACTGGCCAATCATGTCACGTGGGAAAGTTTGACTCACAAAAACAAAGAGTATTCACTCTTTCACAAGCCATAGAAACCCGGAAGAGTTATTTCTGAACATCGTCTATTTTTGAACCTTTACCCTACCATAAAAAGTTTGTCAGCTCTGCTGAACTTTGAACAAGGCTTCCACTGTATTTCCCAACATCGTCCATTTTTTAACCTTTACCCCATCATGAATAGTTTGTCAGATCTGCTGAACTTTGAACAAGGCTTCCACTGTATTTCCCAACATCGTCTATTACACTGCAGAACCCCCCTTTTAAGACCTCAAAAATATCAAAGAAAATCAGGTCTTAAAAAGTAGGGAGTCTTAAAATGGGGGTACACTTACAGAGGTTATCAACAGAAAATCTCAGAAAACAGGGGGAGTCTTCTTCTTCTTCTGCGTTCGTGGGCTGAAACGTACACTCGTGTTTTTTGTACGAGTGGAATTTTACGTGTATGACCGTTTTTTACCCCGCCATTTAGGCAGCCATACGCCATTTTCGGAGGAAGCATGCTGGCTATTTTCGTGTTTCTATAACCCACCGAACTCTGACATGGATTACAGGATCTTTTTCGTGCGCACTTGGTCTTGTGCTTGCGTGTACACACGGGGGTGTTCGGACACCGAGGAGAGTCTGGACACAAAGTTGACTCTGAGAAATAAATCTCTCGCCGAACGTGGGGACGAACTCACGCTGACAGCGGCCAACTGGATACAAATCCAGCGCGCTACCGACTGAGCTACATCCCCGCCCAAGGGGGGGGGGGGGGGGGGGGAGTCTTCAATCAGGGGGTCTTTAACACTTTCTACCCCACCCATGTTGACCAAGTTTTTTTTTAGCCGAGACCAGCTGTGCTGCAGCAGGTCACTCAGAATTGTAGTAACTGTGTAGTAACTGTGTATCAAGACGCTGGAATGCAGGCGTTAGATGGACATTACAGGAAGCGACTGAAGCTAACAGTCTGAGCAGATTTATCCGTACCTGGTTTGTTTGTTTGTTTGTTTGCTTAACGCTCAGCCGACCACGAAGGGCCATATCAGGGCGGTGCTGCTTTGACATATAACGTGCGCCACACACAAGACAGAAGTCGCAGAACAGGCTTCATGTCTCACCCAGTCTCATTATTCTGACACCGGACCAACCAGTCCTAGCACTAACCCCATAATGCCAGACGCCACGCGGAGCAGCCACTAGATTGCCAATTTTAAAGTCTTAGGTATGACCCGGCCGGGGTTCGAACCCACGACCTCCCGATCACGGGGCGGACGCCTTACCACTAGGCCAACCGTGCATCCGTACCTGGTCAGATAGAGCCATATGAGTGGGTACGGATATATCCGTACCTGGAAGACTATGAGTTAAAGGGGGGTTCTACAGTACAATAACCCAGCAGAAGCGTAAACACACGAGACTTTGCTCTCCACACAAAAAAACACCTCGCACAGCTTCACAAAAACAGAACTTACATGCAGCGGCGCAAAGGACATGGTACCCACCCCCTCAACGCTCCTCTTCTTCCCCTCCCCCCCTTCCCCTTTCGGCGTGGAGGGCTGGGGCGTAGATTGCATGGACTGCGATTGCGAAGAATTTGAGGTGGTGTTCATCCCCGGCATCGTCACCCGATCCTGTTTCTCGATGATGATCTTGCTCGACTCTTTCGTCGTCTTGAACGCAATGGATTTGCTGGTGAAGGGGGTCGGTATGCCCACCTCCCTGGAGAAGAAAAAAGAAGTTTTGATTTTCATTTCATGCGGAAACTTTTCACGAGATTAGGTTTGCTTTTAAAGTACAGTGGAACCCCCTTTTAAGACCTCCACAAATCTGAGAAAATTAGGTCTTAAAAAGGAGGGAGTCTTAAAATGGGGGGTAAATTTAGAGTTTTTGTTGTTGTTGAGGTTCTGAACAAAAAGTCTGAGAAAACAGGGTCTTAAAAAGGAGGGAGTCTTCTTCTTCTTCTGCGTTCGATATTCATGGCCGTCATATCGTCAGGTCGGTGGCTGCCATGAAGTCTGCAGTCTTTAGCAGCTGGTCTTCAGCAGCTGGTCCCCAGAGCTTGGTGCCCGGGCTGGTGTCTTGTGGCCAGTAGTGCTGGCGTGCTGTCTCCAGGTGTGGGCAGGTGTGTAAAATGTGCTCAGGAGTTTGCTCCTCTGAGCCGCTCTCACATTGGGCTGTGTCACTGAGTCCCAGTCTCTTGAGGTGTTTGTTAAGCCCACAATGACCAGTGTGCAGACGGAGAATGGTGGTCGGGCTCCTTCTGTTTAAGCGAGTTGATCTCGGGGGGCCGGTAGCTCAGTTGGTAGAGCACTGGACTTGTGATCGAAAGGTCGCTGGTTCGAATCCGGGCCGGGACGGACACGGGTCAACTTTATGTGCAGACCCAGAGACGGAAGCCATGTCCCACCCCCGTGTCATCACAATGGCACGTAAAAGACCTTGGTCATTCTGCCATAAGTGCAGGTGGCTGAATACACCTAAACACGCAGACACCTGGGTAGCGCGACTCCGTTGCTGCTAGCTTTCCACTGGGAGGAAGCGACCCGAATTTCCTAGCGATGGGACAGTAAAGTAATGAAAAAAAAAAAAAAATCTGGTCTTTCTGTGGGCTGTAGTTGTTGTTCTTTTTCTGCCATTCAGTCTTTGACTTCCGTTTCAGAAAGGGAGGGAGTCTTGAATTTGGGGGGGGGGGGGGGTCGTCTTAAATGGAAAATTTCCTAAATAAATTATCATTTAATTAATATACTTACCCGAATCACATTAGCATTGAGTCACCTGAGATGCTTATCACTGAAAAACGCTTACCCGGCTAAAGAATTTAAAGGGAAGCAACCCCATCACCAAAACGAAAGTGAAAGTAGCTTTGGTAATGGGCCAGTACACCGGGAGTTACCTCCCATACGGGTGTATGCCACGTCACTTCCTCTAGGAACACGTGCCTATTATCATACGGCTTTAAAAAATCTTAAAACCATAAGCGGGGCAGGTGGGAGGGAATACAGTATGTGATTCGGGTAAGTATATTAATTAAATGATAATTTATTTAGGAAATTTTCCATTTAATATCATATTCTTACTCCGAATCACATTAGCAGATAACATCAACAAGGCGGTGGGCTAGAAATGAATCAAAACTCACCATCAAGTTCTGGACAGGAACTGGCCTGCTGCTATGAGCGCTGGAAGGCCTCTGGAGCCATCCTGTCGAAGAGCTGTGACGTCCCGAAGATAAAAGTTTATGAAAACATCTTCGGAACGCCAATACGCAGTTGTCAGCACCTCCTCTAGACGTCTGGAGCGCAGAACTGCCAGAGAGGATGCCCACGCCCTCGTTTCATGGGCTCGGGCCGAGTCAAGTGGCAAGGAGGGCATAACCCCCCCCTCTTTGTGCGACTCCACTCATAAGCCTGCTTGATGAGCGAGGACACCCACCGGGCCAACGTTACCTTCGACAAATCTTTCTCGCGCCTAGTAAGGAGAGAGATAAACAACAACTTCTGAGAACTAGACCGAATCGGCTGAGTCCGGGCTAAGTACAGACGAAGTGCCCTCACAGGGCAATTGACCGAATCGGGGTCATCCGGGGCCAACGCGCTGGTCAGAGCCTTAACTCTAACCAGCGGAGAGGCCTGCCCCGGAGACTGATTCTTGGCCAGGAAATCAGGCCGGAAACGCAAAGATGCGGAACCGTCCGGCTCAAAGGAGATATCTCCAGGCTGACCCGACAGGGCGTGGACCTCGCTACCCCGTCGGGCCGTAGCCAACAAAAGGAGAAACAGCGCTTTGCGAGTGACATTGAACAGACTGGCCTCGCTTAAAGGCTCAAAATCCGCAGAACGAAGGAATTCCAGGATTAAAAACAAGTCCCACTTGGGAGCGGGCAAACGAGCTTTAGCTTCCTTAAGAGCAGCCCCTTTAATGACTGCAGCTATAACGCCCCCGACTCGAACAGAACGACCAATCTGCTTAAGAGTCGCCGAGATAGCGGAGCGCCGGACCCTCAACGAGGAGACTGAGGCGCCCTGCGAAGACATGAAAGAGAGGTGGTTAGCGACCTGAATAGAGCGCGGAGCCACCGAACTCACCCCTCTAGCTGAACACCAGGCAGTCCATGCCTTCCAGTGGGAAGCATAAACTGAAGAGGTGGACGCTCTATGCGAGCGAGCCACCAAGTCCAGAGTCAAAGACGACGCCCCAGAGCGCTTCAGCGAGTCCCGAACAACTTCCACACGTGAAGCTTCAGAAGACTGGGCTCCTCGTGTGGAATGCCTGTTCGGGGCTGCACTAGTTCCCCTCGCACGAGTGCGAGAGGAATGGGGGGCCCTTGGGCGAGCCGAAGAAGATCTGGAAACCAGACCTGCGACGGCCACAGAGGAGCGACCAGAAGAAGAAGGGCCGGCTCCTCCATCTCCGCTTTCCGGATTACTCGGCTGAGTAACGGAAAGGGAGGAAAGGCGTACGCCTCCAGACCCGTCCAGGGAAAGTCCAGAGCGTTCACTCGCCATGCCTGAGGGTCCGGGAATGGCGAGACGAACACCGGAAGCCTCTTTGAGTACCTTGTGGCAAAAAGGTCCACCAGAGGCTTTTGGACCTGGGCCCAAAGGCGAAGCAGTGCCCCGTGAGTGATCGTCCACTCCGACTGAAGCACCGTACCGGAACGACTGAGCGCATCCGCCAAAGTGTTCAGCCTCCCTGGAAGGTACCTGGCCGAGATCGTGATATGATGCTGAAAGCACCACACCAGGATCTCGCAAGCCCTCTCCGAGAGAGACGGGGACCGCGAGCCTCCCTGCTTGTTGATGTACGCCGCCACTGTCATGTTGTCTCTAAACAGACGAACATGTTTGGCGTACAGGGAGGGCAGAAACTTGGCCAGAGCTAGAGCTCCAGCAAGTTGATGTGCCACAAGGACTGCTCCGTCGTCCACAGACCGGAAGTAGTCTGAAGATCTGTATGTGCCCCCCAACCCTCCCTGGACGCATCTGTAAAGAGGTCCAGGTCGGGGAGGGGCACGACGATCGGAACACCTCTGCAGACCCACTCCGTGTCCAACCACGGAAGGGTCGCAGACTGGAACCATCCCTGCAAAGGGATGAGGGCGTCCCAGTCCACCAGAGGAGAGTCCACAAACGGCTTCAGCGCGAACTGAAGCGGACGTTTGTGGACCCGGCCCAGTGAAACCAGAAGAGCCATAGACTCCATCTGCCCCAAGATGGAGGCGAGCGAGCGGATGGAAGCCATCAGGAGAGGTAAAGTGGAGCGAATCTGGGCTTGGAGCTTGTCCACCCTTCTCTGAGAAGGCTGGACAGTCCAAGCGACCGTGTCGAAAGACATCCCCAGATAAGTGAATGTCTGTGACGGGGTCAGCTCCGACTTTACCCGGTTGATCGAGAACCCCAACGAGTTGGATTCTCGAAGAACCGTCAGGGTATCCTGCGAACAGCCGCTCTGGGACTGGTTCATGATGAGCCAGTCGTCCAGATAAGCCCGCAGACGGATACCCTGGGACCTCACCAGTGCACAGACCTGTCCCACCACCATGGTGAAAATCCATGGTGCGAGAGACAGCCCGAAAGGGAGTGCGCGAAACTGGTAGATCTGATCTCCCCACCGGAAACGAAGCCATTTCCGGTCGGCCGGATGCATAAGAATGTGAAAGTATGCGTCCGTGAGATCGATCGAGGTCACCCAGTCTCCTGGGCGGAGAGAGTCTCGGACAGAAGCTGGCGTCTCCATCTTGAATTTTATCTCCCTCAAGAAAGTATTGAGGAGAGATAAATCCAACACGGGACGCCATCCTCCTGATGCTTTGGGAACAGCGAACAGACGCCCGTAAAATCCCAGGGAGCTGTGGACCCGAACTCTCTCCACCGCGCCCTTCTGCTCCAGGGAGGCAATTTCCGACTGCAAGACGGAACGTGCTTCCTGCGAGAAGGGGGGCTTGAACCGCGGAGGCACTCGGGTAAGAGGCGCCTTTTCCTCCCGCCAGAGTAGGCGGAAGCCCGATCTCACCACTCCCACGATCCATTGGCTGTCTACTACCGACATCCAACGAGAAAGTGCCCGGGAGGGGCCTCCCGCCATCACCAAGGTGGAGGGCGGGAGGGAGGTGAGATCGGGAGCGCTTCATTGGGGGTGTGGCTTACTTCCAGAGCCGCCACGCCCCCTCCCCGATGCCGTCCTCTTCTTCCCACCACGAGCGGCCGGCGGAGCCTGCCGCTTCTGAGCTGGCTTGGGGTTAGACGATGTCTGAGCCTGCTTCTGTTTAGAAGGCTGAGACTGTTTCACCCCCTTCAGAGTGTAGTCAAGGAACTGACTGTCCTTGTTTGACTGAATCTCCTTCTGTCTGGCATCCAGTGCCAGCGGACAGAAGAGAGACTCCTCTGAGACCGGGGAGACTCTCAAGGTCTCCCTAGTAGCCAGTTCCGTGAATTGGGACTGCGAGAGGAAGAGATCCCTCCTGCAGAGTACCGCTTGGGTGTACTGCAGGGAGGAAAGACGCAATTGTTCCTCATTGACCTTGGCCAATGCGGCCAAAAGCGCAGAGACATCGTCCGCATTCTGTTCTTCACTGAGAGTGAAAGGAACTAGCGAATCGGTCAATGCCCGAGACAGAGCCCGAACGAGAGTCTCCGCAATGGAGGACAGTTCGATCTGCCGACGTCCAACCTCCTCAGCAGAGAGGAGGGAAGCCTCGGAAACCGGCAAAACCGAATCACGCTTGATCGGTTTAGTCAGAAGAGGCAGCAATTCCCGGGAAACCGGAAGGGTAGCCCTAGGGAGTGCAAAAGACGCCAGCCAATTCTGGCTCTGATTGGGCATGCCAAGCTTCCTATTGACCGTAGGCACGAAGGAAGAGGCTTGGGCAGCTGAAGCCACCCACTGCTGCGCTGATTCCGGAACTGGACCAAAAGGAAGCAGTAACGGAACAGGCACTGGCCGAATACCACTCCCCGCATGTGCTGGACGAACCAGTGAATGCGAAAGTTGGTAAGCCACTGACGGAGACTCGGCGAACCGGAAGGAAGAAACATCCTCCTGTGCCGGCCGGAAGTCCGCCATGGCAGAAGGAACGAATGATGCGGAAGAGTCCGCAGCCACCACCCCTTCAGGAAAATAACGAGACGTTACTTCCGCCGCGACGTCAAGAACAGACTTGAGCTTCGACGGAAACACGCCCCGCGACTCCTCGCTGACCACTGATGGAGCATCAGAATAGTCACACGTGGAACCATGACCGAAGTCACCAGTTCCGGAAGCAGAAGCATGCCCTGGCAAACCGGAAACCGGAAAAGCCTGAGCACTAACGTCATCCTGCCGCCCAAAATCCTGTGAAGGTAAAGGGTAAGCAGGACGACCATCTGCAAAAACCGGAGCTGGATGAGCTGACGTCACTCCCCCGACTGAGTGGAGTGATGCCTGCTCAAGCCTAGGCGCTTGAAAGCCGGAAGGCGCACGCTGTAATCCACTATCTGGTATCCGGAAGGAACCACCAGAAGAGGAAGAAGCGTTTCCGGCCGAAACCGGAAGTGTAGTCAACGGAACCGCAAAATGCGGAAGTGAAGACTGCACTGGTTGACTTCGCGATCCGGAAGGACCGGAAGTCAGTGAATACTCCATCCTGCCGCGACCGCCGTAGCGTGCCGGAGCGGACGGATCATCACTTCCGGCAAGTGCCGGAAATGCGGCAGTCGAAACCGACTGCCGCCGCTGTTCGAACAAGTCCGGGGCCTCGTAGGTTATCGCCGGAAATGAAAGATCAGCAAGGTATCGGTCGTGACCCGATGCGAAAGAGCTGTCCCCCGAAGGAGAACGTCCAGGCGCCTCACGAGGGCTATCGGACCAGCTCTGCTTACCAACCGACGCTGAAGAGGGAGGACGCTGCTCCAAGCCGGAAGTGGAGGACAAAGACACGGAAGCCAATGCCCGGACGTCACTGCCAGATGCCGGAAACGCCGAACTGCTGGCGACGGAACGCTGAAATTCTGCCTGCACCAAGCTGCGGATTTCTGGAACCAGTGACTTTAACAGAGAGGAAACCAACGCACCTTGTCCAGGTGCTAACAAAGAAGACGAAGTCTCCGATGTAGAGACAGGTGCAGAAGTAACAGTAGCGCTAGGCGCCGCAAAAGAAGCAGAAGTAGTAACAGCGCTAGGCGCCGAAATTGGTACAGCCAACAAAGTGTTACGCTCTTGGTCTGTAACAAGTAAAGTTGCTTTGGAAGAGGAAGACTTAGCCTTAATTTTCCCCTTGGGGTCCGACTTGCCACGGCGCTTGTCTGAATCAGACATGTTGACAACAACACGTGGCAACGCGAAAAAATTTACTGAAACATAAGTCTAAACGACTGGAAAATTCAGTAAACACACGCACTAATGCGTTAACAAAATACTATAGCTAAACTTGCCCCACAAGCAGAGGCACGGAGAGCTACAAACAAAGTCACACGAGCTAGAAAACTAACTCACACAACAAAATGGCGACACGCAAGACACTGACACAAACGTCAACAACACGTGGCAAAGCCAAAAAGATTTACTGAAACGTAAGTCAAAACGACTGAAAACACAGTAAACACACACGCTTACGCGTCAACAAAATACTAAAGCTACACTTGCCCAAACAGAAAGAGGGCACGCAGAGCTACTAGCAAAGTCACACGAGTTAGCTAACTAACTCACACAACAAAATGGCGAAACACGCAAGTCACTGACACACAAGTCCGTAAAAAAACGGACAACGTACAGTAACGAAACAGCGCAAACAACCAACAACAAACGGGAACGAGCTCACCAAACTGTAGGCAAGGCGAGCAGACAAGCTGGGTAACGTGGCCGGCGGGTGTCACTCAAACACACAAGGTCAGCCACAGAGCGTCAAAAAGTGAACCGTCCTCTCCGAGGTGAAAAAGACGTATGATAATAGGCACGTGTTCCTAGAGGAAGTGACGTGGCATACACCCGTATGGGAGGTAACTCCCGGTGTACTGGCCCATTACCAAAGCTACTTTCACTTTCGTTTTGGTGATGGGGTTGCTTCCCTTTAAATTCTTTAGCCGGGTAAGCGTTTTTCAGTGATAAGCATCTCAGGTGACTCAATGCTAATGTGATTCGGAGTAAGAATATGATATTATTTATCACCTAATTTTAGTCATACGTAGTCACGTGAGTATCAGCGCATGCGCCCAGGGAAGACCAGTTGGCGCCATGTTTTTCCAGGGGTCGGACAGGTGTTTAGTGTTGCTCGATGTTTGATTAAATAGTTAATCTTTGCGGTAATGTATTGAGTTCATACTCACGTAGTTTACTACTGAAGATTGTTCCGATTGATTTAAGAAGCTGTGGGTGAGTACCCTTTCATATTTTCGAGATCCGACGGGTAAAATCTTCGACCGGTTGGCGGTACCCCCTCACGTAGTAGCCTAACACTTTGGTTTTTTGGTAGTCATTTTGTTTGCCTTGCGAGACGGTGCTTTCAGCTTTTGCACTATTTCCCTGTCCCAAAGAGGACGTAGTTGGGGAGCACAGCCACAAAGTTTGGCGTAGTGTACGTGAACAAAGCGATCACTGAGTCAGCAGAGACTGGCGTTTTCGGACCCAAAGTAGGTCATAGCAATGGCGGAAAATTCGCAATGCGGTGCAGCAAAGGAGAAGGAGAGTTCTGGTGTTTCAAAAGAAAAGGCATCCAGTGATTCTAACAGCGTGGAAGCTGCATTAGAGAAAATGGACGCGCAGTGGACGCGAAGGTTCGAAATGTTTGCTGCCGCGATCGAACAGCGCTTCGCAAAAACTGACCGGAAGAGGAAGCGTGTAAGTTCGGAAAGTGATTCTGATGTGACGTCAGACGTTCCAAAAGATAAAACGAAACCGTCACCTTCGAAAGATGACGATGCAAGATACGCATCAGAAGGTGAGATTCAGGATGACACGGTTTCCGTTCATCCTAGTGATCAAGAGGAAGATTTGATCGCAGAACTAGACAAAGATCTAGAAGGGAAAGAGAAAACTAGTGCAGCTGTAGCTACTTCTCTTGCGGAATTGATCAACAAGAAATTCCGGAGTAAGCTTTCCGAAGAAAAAACGAAAGATAGAATGGAGAAATATGTCAGGCCCGAAAATTGCGGGGCACTACAGACACCTTTGGTGAACCCAGAAATATGGAAGTCTATGACTGGGGAAGCAAGGAATAGTGACATAAAATTTTCACACATGCAGAAAGCCATTGCTACTGCCGGCACAGCACTGGCAGAGAGCACTCAGACTCTGATCCATGCAAAGATAAATGCAGATGCAGAATCAAGGAAGAAAATTGGTGAAGCCATAGAAAAGAATGGCGATGCGATTGCTCTGGCAGGTAGTGCTTTTCATTCTCTTTCTATCCGCCGCAGGCAAGGTATCCGGCCGTTTCTAAATGCAAACCTTGCTGGTCTTTGTTCTGATTCTGTTCCGGTCAGTGACAAGTGGTTGTTTGGGGATAACCTAGCAACTTCCATGAAGGACATCAAAGAAATGGACAAATTGGGGTCAAGTTTGACACCTGTGGCAGGTCCAAGTGGGACTCAGAAAGCAAAGTATGGTGGTGCTAATGCTATGACTAACTACCGCTACAAGCCACATTTTTTAGGGAAAAAGAACAGTCACTGGAACCACTAGAGGGGTCGAGGCAGCCAAACCCAGAAACACTTCGGGGGGAAGGCACGCCCTCAGTACAGAAGAACCTAGGCACAAAATTGGTCGATAAGGTGAGTGACTATTACAGATCGTTGCCTTTATTATGTAAACAACTGAAATTAGAAGCAGAGAACTTTGAAGGTGGTCGTTTACAACGGTTTTACCCAGTCTGGCAAAAGCTTACTTCTGATCCAGAAATTTTGGATACAGTTAAGGGAGTAAGGCTAGAATTTGAAACTGCTGAACTTCCTTCGTCAGCCTGTCAGGCAACATTGAACCAAACAGAAAAAGAAGTGATTGACTGCGAAATACGTAAGCTTTGTAAGAAAAAAGTTTTGTCCAAGTGCTTGTCAGTGCCTGGGGAACACTTGTCCCCGGTATTCACACGTCCAAAAAAGGATGGGTCACACCGCATGATTCTGAATCTAAAACGCTTAAATCAGGACATTACTTATAAGCACTTCAAAATGGATACACTCCAAGTTGCCCTGAATTTGGTTACACCAGGCTGCTACATGACATCAGTAGATTTGAAGGATGCATATTACACTGTGGCTGTTGCAGAAGACGATAAAAAATTCTTGAGATTTCTTTGGGAAGGACAGCTCTGGCAGTTTGATTCTATGCCCAATGGACTGGCTTTAGCTCCAAGAAAGTTTACCAAGCTCATGAAGCCTGTTTTTGCAAAATTGAGAGAGGATGGACATTTGTCTACCTCTTTTTTGGATGATTCTCTTCTTGTTGCAGATACTGAATCTGAGTGTATTGAGAACGTTCTGGCGACGGTGCAGCTTCTTCGCTCTCTTGGGTTTGTGGTGCACCATGAGAAATCAGTGCTTGAGCCAACACAGAAAATCCAGTACCTTGGAGTACTGATTGATTCTATTGCAATGACAGTCTCTTTGACCAAAGTTAGATCTGATAATCTTATTGAGTGTTGCAAGCGTGCTTTGAAAGTCCAGCTCATCACAATTCGAGATTTGGCTAAAGTCATTGGGAAGTTGGTGGCTAGTTTCCCAGCAGTAAGGTATGGGCCACTGTTCTATCGTAAACTTGAGAGTGTAAAAAAGGCTGCTCTGAAAAAAGAAAAAGGCAATTATGATAGTTGTACGGTACTTTCTGTTACAGCCAAAGATGAGCTGAGCTGGTGGATAGAGAATGTGAGCACTGCATATAATGTCATTGCAGTTTCTCAGCCTGATATCACGGTAGCGTCTGATGCATCGCTATCAGGATGGGGCTGTGTTTGTGAGGAAGAAAGATCAGGTGGACTGTGGCTACCCACTGAGGCTGCTTTCCATATAAACTACTTGGAGCTCAAGGCAGCATATTTTGCTCTCAAGTGTTTTGAGTCTAAAGTGAGCCAGAAGCATGTGCGTTTACTGTTGGACAATTCCACTGCTGTTGCCTGTATTAATAATATGGGGACATCTCATTCTGACTCTTGCAATGACTTAGCATTTTGTATCTGGCAGTGGTGCATTGCAAGGGGAGTGTGGTTGAGTTCTGCACACATTCCTGGTAAAGAAAACACTGCAGCAGATGAAGAATCCAGGAGAATTAATGTTGATGCTGAGTGGAAACTCAACAGTGATGTGCTGGAAGAAGCGTTGGTTCAGCTGGTAGTTTCACCTCACATTGATTTGTTTGCTTCCAGGATAAATACTCAGCGTTCCTGTTATGTGTCATTCAAAGCTGATCCAGAGGCACATGCTGTTGATGCATTTTCACTCTTTTGGCAAAGCCTAACTTTCTATGCTTTTCCTCCTTTTAGCATAATCCTGAGAGTGCTCCAGAAGGTGCGCAGAGACAAGGCTTCTGGTGTCATCATCGTTCCAGAGTGGAAGACACAGGTGTGGTGGCCAGTGCTGCTGAAGCTGCTGACTACAGACCCGGTGAGGCTGCCGTCCTCCATCAACCTGCTGTCTTTGCCAAGTCACCCCAGGACGAGGCATCGTCTTCTACCACGCCTTCAACTTCTGGCATGCAAGATATCAGGAGCAGATTGACTCATCAGGGGTTTTCGGGCCAAGCATCTTCCCTTATGTTAAACTCCTGGAGACCGTTGACTCAGAAAGCCTACAACACCTACATTCAGAAGTGGAAGCAGTATGTTAATGACAAAGATATAGATGTGCTGTCACCTTCAGTGGTGCATGTTTGTAATTTTCTGGCTGATCTCTTTGACGCTGGAGCGAGTTTCAGTGCTGTGAACTCTGCTAGGTCTGCTTTGTCCGCTTATCTTCCGCGTATAGACGGTTTGACTATTGGCAATCATCCAGAAGTGTGTCGGTTACTAAAAGGTGTTTTTGAGCAGAGACCAGCTTTGCCCAAGCATTCTGACACTTGGGATGTAGGAAGTGTATTAGACTATCTGTGTACATTGCCTGATACAAGGGAGCTAACTTTGAAACAGTTATCTTCAAGAACAGCTTTGTTGCTTTCATTACTCACAGGGCAAAGAGGAAATGCCCTGCATTTGTTAAAACTTGATGATGTGAGATTGTTTTCAAATAAGTGTGTACTGTGGTTTTCTGACAAGCATAAGCACACCAAGCCTGGGGTTCATACTGAGCCAGCTGAAATTTTTGAGTTTGTACAGAATCGTAAACTTTGTTTGATGGATCATTTGAGAGTGTACCTAGAAAAGACTGAGAAATTGAGGAAAGGGAGAGAACTCTTTATTTCATATCAAAAGCCTCATGCACCAATATCCAGGAATTCTTTTGCCAGATGGGTGAAGGAAATGTTACGACAGGCAGGTGTGGACACTGACAGTTACAGTTCGCACTCAACCCGCTCCGCGAGTTGCTCGGCGGCGGCAAAGCAAGGTGCTAATTTGTCAACAATCCTGAAAGCGGCTGGCTGGTCGTCTGAACGAACTTTCATTCGGTTCTACAAGAGAAATGTGAAAGAAAAATCTAACTTTGCACAGTCTGTGCTTGATAGTTTCGTTAAGAAAAACTGAACATTCGGTTGGAGTTTAAAATCATGATGTAATATGAATTTGTGCCAAATTGAATTTTGTTCAAGTTATTGTTCAAACAGTTCTGTAATGCCGAAATAAATGTTGGCAATTGCAATTGGATTCTCATGTTTGTTTCGCAGTCACTAGGGGCTCTAAAGTCTCACGTGACTACGTATGACTAAAATTAGGTGATAAATAATTTAATAATTAAACTAGGCTTACGTAGGAAGGTGAAGTTTAATTAGAATTATTTTGAGCCTAATGGCAGGAAGGAGTAGTTACGTGCCCTCCCTGTCTGGCTCAGAATGAATCTGATTGAATGTATCCCTCCCTAATATGTAAGCCTAGTGACTGCTCCGAGCTCTAAATACTGGTCTTCCCTGGGCGCATGCGCTGATACTCACGTAACTACTCCTTCCTGCCATTAGGCTCAAAATAATTCTAATTAAACTTCACCTTCCTACGTAAGCCTAGTTTAATTATTAAATTAAAAGGGGAGTTCCACTGTATGAAGTGTGAGGTCTGAATACTGACTCATTGTCTGTCTTTTTAAGAGGTAGTACACTATGTAATACAACTAAAAAAATGTTTAATAAGAAATTGATACAGGTGTGAAAGAATGAGAGAGTGCGTTTGATGTGATGTTATGTGTATGAGTAATGTGTGTGTGCGTGTCTGTATGGTGTGCATGTGTGTATTTGTTTTGTGTGTGTGTCTGTATGGTTTGAGTGTGTGTATTTGTTTTTGTGTGTGTGTGTGTGTGTGTGTGTTAGTGTGCGTGGATGCATGTGGGCATGCATGAGTTTGTGCGTGAGTGCGTGCGTGAGTGTGCACGTACATTTGTGCGTGTGCGTGCACATGAACATAAGAGCAGAAACACACATAACCTGAATCAAAAAAACAAGAAAGGTAAGTTGTTGGCACGTTTGTTATTGACAAAAATACATTACATTCATAAGACCCAACGGTATTTTAAGTGAATTGTGTATTACGCACACAGAAGAACAAAACAAACAAGAACATAACCTGACACAACACACACACCAACCAACCAACCCACTCACCCGCACACCACACCAACACTGCCACACACACACACAACCCCCCACACACACTCACCCCCCCCCCCACACACACACACACACAAAAATGCCTACTCACCCCACATCAGGCTGGGGAGCGAGGAAGATGGGAGTGATGCGCCGTGTACCGTCCGACGTCCTGGTCTCGATCTGTTTATCCCGGGGCTGCGGACACATCTGAGTCATCAGATCCAATCAACATGCTCAACTTTAGGTTCAATACAAAACATTTCCTCTCAAAACAAAAAGAACAAGTAAAAGAACTGTAGGTTTAATGGAACGTTTATTATTGACAAAACGAAACGTTACAATAACAAACGTTTCATTAACCTACAATTCTTGTTTTTTTCCCACTGACCGTACTGATCCTATTATCGACAATCATGCGTACAAAATATGGCGAAATCGTATGGGTTCCCAGGTCTGCATAACATAGGAATCCTCCCGTTTGAACGTCATGCCTTTTCTTTCGAAAATGGGTCAAAAAGGACACCATAGTTATAGCGTTATGTACTGGACTAGTGTTGATGTTAACCACTTGACTGCCTTATGACGGATATACTCGTCATGCGCTTGTGCAGCCGCAGCGCCTTAGGACGGGTAAACCTGTCTTCTCCGTTCTGGGATTTTCCAGAAATGCTACGTCACTGCTGACACACAAATAGCAGCCAATGGCTTGGTAGGATACCTCATTCTCATGAATAAACATAAATGGTGATGCGGTTTTGCATCTGAAGGCTATTTTCGGCCTTGGCGGGCAGGAAAGGGGAGAGAAAGCTCGACTCGTCAAAATGGCTAACGGTGACAGTCGACCGGGCCCTAGTAGGGAAAAACAAAGACGGACTGACGCTACAGGCGGTGCAAATGATTATGGATACTGACAGGGGAAGGGGGAGATCTTCTTTCGGACGATTCGTTGGAAACAGGTAGATGACAGTGATTATGATCCTTTCTTGGAGCAAGCAAAACAGCCACCTGTGTTTGATCCACAGGCACCGGAAGATGCGCCGGACTGATTTTTCAAAAGTTCATATTTAAACATCATTATAAGCCAAACTAATTATTATTTCCATGTTTAGACACTAAAAACAGATTCTTGGTTCAATTTCCTTTAAAAATAACATAGGTTTTACTTACCTACCTACTGCCAGTTTGGAGCTAGAATTTTTTGTGAATTATTACACCCCGAACTCCAAAATTCCCTGGCAATCAGGAATGCACATAAGTAAGTTTTGATTGGCAGCGAAAGGGTTAAACCATCATTTCCTCAAGTTTTAAACTCAAAGTACGTTTCCAAAGTAATGATATTCTACTTCAAATTCAACTGTTTGAAACATAAGTCAAATTCTTTCGTTCCAAGTGCCATGAACAAGCCGCGGGCAATGCAGCCTTGAATTCTTTCTTTCTTCCTTTTTTTTTCTTTCTTACTTTTCTACATAAAAAAAATCAGCCCACCTTGAAAGGCATATCCCCGTTTACAAAGATGGAGGATGAAGACTTGGACGGCGTGCTCATGGCCCCGAGGGAGGCCTCGCTGTGTTGTTGCTGATGTTGCTGCTGCTGCTGTTGCTGCTGCTGGAGATTGAGTACTGCGGCCGATTCGATGATCTGGGACGGAGCATTGGGCGTCTTGTTGGCAAGGATGCTCTTACCGTACACTTTCTCCAAGAATGCTTGCTGTGTGAGAAGAACAATTTAAACAGATAATTTAAGATATGCAAGTCATAAGAGGTGTCCTCCGAAATCCGCGTATGCTGCCTGTAAAAACCCACTTGTGCAAAAACATGAGTGAACGTGGGAGTTTCAGACCATGAACGAAGAAGAAGAAGAAGAAGAAGAAGAAGAAGACAAGAGGTTTTCTTTTCTTCAAAATACAAATGGTGACAGGGAAAGTGTTGTTTCGTTGTTTATTTAACTACTGCAGGGGGAGGGGGGGGGGGGGGGGGGGGGGGGGCTGCCTGTCAGTGATTTGCAGATCTATTAGAACAAGACAAGACCTACTTTGCGCAGCAATAAGCCTTAAAAGTCCTAGCCCCTCCACCTTACTGAGAGGTATGTTCTCCTCTTGAGAAGCCCCTGAAGCTAAGAAATGTCCATATAATTTGGACAAGAAAAATGGGCTATCTCCTGTGTTTCAGATTCACAAAAAAGGCGGGACTGTGCAGATCTGCGTACAAATCCCATCCCTGAAAATGGAAAATTTCCTAAATAAATTATCATTTAATTAATATACTTACCCGAATCACATTAGCATTGAGTCACCTGAGATGCTTATCACTGAAAAACGCTTACCCGGCTAAAGAATTTAAAGGGAAGCAACCCCATCACCAAAACGAAAGTGAAAGTAGCTTTGGTAATGGGCCAGTACACCGGGAGTTACCTCCCATACGGGTGTATGCCACGTCACTTCCTCTAGGAACACGTGCCTATTATCATACGGCTTTAAAAAATCTTAAAACCATAAGCGGGGCAGGTGGGAGGGAATACAGTATGTGATTCGGGTAAGTATATTAATTAAATGATAATTTATTTAGGAAATTTTCCATTTAATATCATATTCTTACTCCGAATCACATTAGCAGATAACATCAACAAGGCGGTGGGCTAGAAATGAATCAAAACTCACCATCAAGTTCTGGACAGGAACTGGCCTGCTGCTATGAGCGCTGGAAGGCCTCTGGAGCCATCCTGTCGAAGAGCTGTGACGTCCCGAAGATAAAAGTTTATGAAAACATCTTCGGAACGCCAATACGCAGTTGTCAGCACCTCCTCTAGACGTCTGGAGCGCAGAACTGCCAGAGAGGATGCCCACGCCCTCGTCTCATGGGCTCGGGCCGAGTCAAGTGGCAAGGAGGGCATAACCCCCCCCCTCTTTGTGCGCCTCCACTCATAAGCCTGCTTGATGAGCGAGGACACCCACCGGGCCAACGTTACCTTCGACAAATCTTTCTCGCGCCTAGTAAGGAGAGAGATAAACAACAACTTCTGAGAACCAGACCGAATCGGCTGAGTCCGGGCTAAGTACAGACGAAGTGCCCTCACAGGGCAATTGACCGAATCGGGGTCACCCGGGGCCAACGCGCTGGTCAGAGCCTTAACTCTAACCAGCGGAGAGGCCTGCCCCGGAGACTGATTCTTGGCCAGGAAATTAGGCCGGAAACGCAAAGATGCGGAACCGTCCGGCTCAAAGGAGATATCTCCAGGCTGACCCGACAGGGCGTGGACCTCGCTACCCCGTCGGGCCGTAGCCAACAAAAGGAGAAACAGCGCTTTGCGAGTGACATTGAACAGACTGGCCTCGCTTAAAGGCTCAAAATCCGCAGAACGAAGGAATTCCAGGATTAAAAACAAGTCCCACTTGGGAGCGGGCAAACGAGCTTTAGCTTCCTTAAGAGCAGCCCCTTTAATGACTGCAGCTATAACGCCCCCGACTCGAACAGAACGACCAATCTGCTGAAGAGTCGCCGAGATAGCGGAGCGCCGGACCCTCAACGAGGAGACTGAGGCGCCCTGTGAAGACATGAAAGAGAGGTGGTTAGCGACCTGAATAGAGCGCGGAGCCACCGAACTCACCCCTCTAGCTGAACACCAGGCAGTCCATGCCTTCCAGTGGGAAGCATAAACTGAAGAGGTGGACGCTCTATGCGAGCGAGCCACCAAGTCCAGAGTCAAAGACGACGCCCCAGAGCGCTTCAGCGAGTCCCGAACAACTTCCACACGTGAAGCTTCAGAAGACTGGGCTCCTCGTGTGGAATGCCTGTTCGGGGCTGCACTAGTTCCCCTCGCACGAGTGCGAGAGGAATGGGGGGCCCTTGGGCAAGCCGAAGAAGATCTGGAAACCAGACCTGCGACGGCCACAGAGGAGCGACCAGAAGAAGAAGGGCCGGCTCCTCCATCTCCGCTTTCCGGATTACTCGGCTGAGTAACGGAAAGGGAGGAGTCTGAAGATCTGTATGTGCCCCCCAACCCTCCCTGGACGCATCTGTAAAGAGGTCCAGGTCGGGGAGGGGCACGACGATCGGAACACCTCTGCAGACCCACTCCGTGTGCAACCACGGAAGGGTCGCAGACTGGAACCATCCCTGCAAAGGGATGAGGGCGTCCCAGTCCACCAGAGGAGAGTCCACAAACGGCTTCAGCGCGAACTGAAGCGGACATTTGTGGACCCGGCCCAGTGAAACCAGAAGAGCCATAGACTCCATCTGCCCCAAGATGGAGGCGAGCGAGCGGATGTAAGCCATCAGGAGAGGTAAAGTGGAGCGAATCTGAGCTTGGAGCTTGTCCACCCTTCTCTGAGAAGGCTGGACAGTCCAAGCGACCGTGTCGAAAGACATCCCCAGATAAGTGAATGTCTGTGACGGGGTCAGCTCCGACTTTACCCGGTTGATCGAGAACCCCAACCAGTTGGATTCTCGAAGAACCGTCAGGGTATCCTGCGAACAGCCGCTCTGGGACTGGTTCATGATGAGCCAGTCGTCCAGATAAGCCCGCAGACGGATACCCTGGGACCTCACCAGTGCACAGACCTGTCTCACCACCATGGTGAAAATCCACGGTGCGAGAGACAGCCCGAAAGGGAGTGCGCGAAACTGGTAGATCTGATCTCCCCACCGGAAACGAAGCCATTTCCGGTCGGTCGGATGCATAAGAATGTGAAAGTATGCGTCCGTGAGATCGATCGAGGTCACCCAGTCTCCTGGGCGGAGAGAGTCTCGGACAGAGGCTGGCGTCTCCATCTTGAATTTTATCTCCCTCAAGAAAGTATTGAGGAGAGATAAATCCAACACGGGACGCCATCCTCCTGATGCTTTGGGAACAGCGACCAGACGCCCGTAAAATCCCAGGGAGCTGTGGACCCGAACTCTCTCCACCGCGCCCTTCTGCTCCAGGGAGGCAATTTCCGACTGCAAGACGGAACGTGCTTCCTGCGAGAAGGGGGGCTTGAACCGCGGAGGCACTCGGGTAAGAGGCGCCTTTTCCTCCCGCCAGAGTAGACGGAAGCCCGAACTCACCACTCCCACAATCCATTGGCTGTCTACTACCGACATCCAACGAGAAAGTGCCCGGGAGGGGCCTCCCGCCATCACCAAGGTGGAGGGCGGGAGGGAGGTGAGATCGGGAGCGCTTCATTGGGGGTGTGGCTTACTTCCAGAGCCGCCACGCCCCCTCCCCGATGCCGTCCTCTTCTTCCCACCACGAGCGGCCGGCGAAGCCTGCCGCTTCTGAGCTGGCTTGGGGTTAGACGATGTCTGAGCCTGCTTCTGTTTAGAAGGCTGAGACTGTTTCACCCCCTTCAGAGTGTAGTCAAGGAACTGACTGTCCTTGTTTGACTGAATCTCCTTCTGTCTGGCATCCAGTGCCAGCGGACAGAAGAGAGACTCCTCTGAGACCGGGGAGACTCTCAAGGTCTCCCTAGTAGCCAGCTCCGTGAATTGGGACTGCGAGAGGAAGAGATCCCTCCTGCAGAGTACCGCTTGGGTGTACTGCAGGGAGGAAAGACGCAATTGTTCCTCATTGACCTTGGCCAATGCGGTCAAAAGCGCAGAGACATCGTCCGCATTCTGTTCTTCACTGAGAGTGAAAGGAACTAGCGAATCGGTCAATGCCCGAGACAGAGCCCGAACGAGAGTCTCCGCAATGGAGGACAGTTCGATCTGCCGACGTCCAACCTCCTCAGCAGAGAGGAGGGAAGCCTCGGAAACCGGCAAAACCGAATCACGCTTGATCGGTTTAGTCAGAAGAGGCAGCAATTCCCGGGAAACCGGAAGGGTAGCCCTAGGGAGTGCAAAAGACGCCAGCCAATTCTGGCTCTGATTGGGCATGCCAAGCTTCCTATTGGCCGTAGGCACGAAGGAAGAGGCTTGGGCAGCTGAAGCCACCCACTGCTGAGCTGATTCCGGAACTGGACCAAAAGGAAGCAGTAACGGAACAGGCACTGGCCGAATACCACTCCCCGCATGTGCTGGACGAACCAGTGAATGCGAAAGTTGGTAAGCCACTGACGGAGACTCGGCGAACCGGAAGGAAGAAACATCCTCCTGTGCCGGCCGGAAGTCCGCCATGGCAGAAGGAACGAATGATGCGGAAGAGTCCGCAGCCACCACCCCTTCAGGAAAATAACGAGACGTTACTTCCGCCGCGACGTCAAGAACAGACTTGAGCTTCGACGGAAACACGCCCCGCGACTCCTCGCTGACCACTGATGGAGCATCAGAATAGTCACACGTGGAACCATGACCGAAGTCACCAGTTCCGGAAGCAGAAGCATGCCCTGGCAAACCGGAAACCGGAAAAGCCTGAGCACTAACGTCATCCTGCCGCCCAAAACCCTGTGAAGGTAAAGGGTAAGCAGGACGACCATCCGCAAAAACCGGAGCTGGATGAGCTGACGTCACTCCCCCGACTGAGTGGAGTGATGCCTGCTCAAGCCTAGGCGCTTGAAAGCCGGAAGGCGCACGCTGTAATCCACTATCTGGTATCCGGAAGGAACCACCAGAAGAGGAAGAAGCGTTTCCGGCCGAAACCGGAAGTGTAGTCAACGGAACCGCAAAATGCGGAAGTGAAGACTGCACTGGTTGACTTCGCGATCCGGAAGGACCGGAAGTCAGTGAATACTCCATCCTGCCGCGACCGCCGTAGCGTGCCGGAGCGGACGGATCATCACTTCCGGCAAGTGCCGGAAATGCGGCAGTCGAAACCGACTGCCGCCGCTGTTCGAACAAGTCCGGGGCCTCGTAGGTTATCGCCGGAAATGAAAGATCAGCAAGGTATCGGTCGTGACCCGATGCGAAAGAGCTGTCCCCCGAAGGAGAACGTCCAGGCGCCTCACGAGGGCTATCGGACCAGCTCTGCTTACCAACCGACGCTGAAGAGGGAGGACGCTGCTCCAAGCCGGAAGTGGAGGACAAAGACACGGAAGCCAATGCCCGGACGTCACTGCCAGATGCCGGAAACGCCGAACTGCTGGCGACGGAACGCTGAAATTCTGCCTGCACCAAGCTGCGGATTTCTGGAACCAGTGACTTTAACAGAGAGGAAACCAACGCACCTTGTCCAGGTGCTAACAAAGAAGACGAAGTCTCCGATGTAGAGACAGGTGCAGAAGTAACAGTAGCGCTAGGCGCCGCAAAAGAAGCAGAAGTAGTAACAGCGCTAGGCGCCGAAATTGGTACAGCCAACAAAGTGTTACGCTCTTGGTCTGTAACAAGTAAAGTTGCTTTGGAAGAGGAAGACTTAGCCTTAATTTTCCCCTTGGGGTCCGACTTGCCACGGCGCTTGTCTGAATCAGACATGTTGACAACAACACGTGGCAACGCGAAAAAATTTACTGAAACATAAGTCTAAACGACTGGAAAATTCAGTAAACACACGCACTAATGCGTTAACAAAATACTATAGCTAAACTTGCCCCACAAGCAGAGGCACGGAGAGCTACAAACAAAGTCACACGAGCTAGAAAACTAACTCACACAACAAAATGGCGACACGCAAGACACTGACACAAACGTCAACAACACGTGGCAAAGTAAAAAGATTTACTGAAACGTAAGTCAAAACGACTGAAAACACAGTAAACACACACGCTTACGCGTCAACAAAATACTAAAGCTACACTTGCCCAAACAGAAAGAGGGCACGCAGAGCTACTAGCAAAGTCACACGAGTTAGCTAACTAACTCACACAACAAAATGGCGAAACACGCAAGTCACTGACACACAAGTCCGTAAAAAACGGACAACGTACAGTAACGAAACAGCGCAAACAACCAACAACAAACGGGAACGAGCTCACCAAACTGTAGGCAAGGCGAGCAGACAAGCTGGGTAACGTGGCCGGCGGGTGTCACTCAAACACACAAGGTCAGCCACAGAGCGTCAAAAAGTGAACCGTCCTCTCCGAGGTGAAAAAGACGTATGATAATAGGCACGTGTTCCTAGAGGAAGTGACGTGGCATACACCCGTATGGGAGGTAACTCCCGGTGTACTGGCCCATTACCAAAGCTACTTTCACTTTCGTTTTGGTGATGGGGTTGCTTCCCTTTAAATTCTTTAGCCGGGTAAGCGTTTTTCAGTGATAAGCATCTCAGGTGACTCAATGCTAATGTGATTCGGAGTAAGAATATGATATTAAATTCAAATTACAGTGGAACCTCCGCTTTTAGACTTCCAAAAATCTGAGAAGATCAGGTCTTAAAATGGATGTGTTTTTTTTTGTTTTTTTTATTCTCTTTTTGTACATTTTTTTTTTTTACATGAATATGCTGTACATTACAGGACATCACCTAACCGAAAGGACAGAATCATATAACAGAAAAGCACACTTGGACAATTACAACATACATGGGGTGGGAAGATGGAATGAGGAGGGGGGGATGTTCAATGGTTTGGTGGTCGCATTATCAAAAGGTTTTAAGAACGAAAAAACCTAAGGGTTACATCAAAACGTGCATATACAGGCGCCAATCCTTTTAGAATGTATCTACTGTATTATTCACAACTGCGTTATACTTTTCACAAATAAATCTTTGCTTAAAGTTTCTACTAAATGTCTGAAAATGAGGGGTCTTAAGATTAATAACACATCAAAAGCTTTATCGGTGACTACATTGTTCGCCACTCCAAGAAGAACCAGTTCTTTAGACAGTTTTAAATTGTCGCAATGGGTGCAGTTCGCCTTTAGCCAATTTACAAATTCTATCCAAAAAGTCTGCACTTTATCACACTCCCAAAACATATGTAAAAGGGTTTCTTCATTTCTACCACAAAATGTACACAATGACGTATCCACAATTTTTCGCAAAAATAGAAACCTTTCTGTGGGCAAAATTCTGTACAATAATCGGTACTGGAACCATCTCAGACAAGTGTCATTTGTTGTTTTAAAAACATGTTGAAAAATAGCCTTCTTATCTAACAAACAGTCTAAAGATTCAGACCATTTTTCGATACATTTTGGGACCGTAGTATGTTCAATCAGTTTTTTGTAAATAAGTTGTGTCTTACCTTTACAAATACATTTCCACACAATGGGCTCTGTCATAATAAAATGTTTTTCAAATTCTAAGCCGATTTTTCTCTGATATTTCTTAACAGCCTGGATTACACCTTGATACAATACAAAATCGCCTCGCACATTTGGATATTTGATTTTAAACGCATTATAGGATAAGTATCCATTTTGTCCCAAAATATGACCAATCTGAGCTATTCCATTGTCGATCCAATTTTGAATGTACACTGTCTTTTTATCTCTCCGAATATTAACATTATAATGTAAACATTCTGATACAAAATCGTTAAAGGTTATAGGGTCCAAAAGGATGTGTTTTAACCCTTTACCACCTGACCCAAAGTCAAGCTATCCTTATCTGAATCCTGGACGATTTGGAAAAATCACAGTTCAAGATCGGTTGATCGCATGTTGTTGATCTAACCATAGAGCTATAAGCACAGGTCCATGATCTAACGACCAAAGCAAACCGAAAGTACGTCACCGCGCCTCCACTTCGAAGTACTACATCCGTTTGATCGCGAAAGTGAAAGTGCGTGACAAGGTGTATATCGGGCGGAATAGGGCGATTCAGGGAACGCATAAGGCACTCCCTTCAGGAGGAATCGGGCGATTCAGGGAACGCATAAGGCACTCCCTTCGGGCGGAATCGGGCGATTCAGGGAACGCATAAGGCACTCCCTTCGGGCGGAATCGGGCGATTCAGGGAACGCATAAGGCACTCCCTTCGGGCGGAATCGGGCGATTCAGGGAATACATAAGGCACTCCCTTCGGGCGGAATCGGGCGATTCAGGTGGTAAAGGGTTAAAAGGCGCAGGTACCACTGTACAGCATTGTGCATGGTTACCTGGTCATCCTTGGGCATAGGGACACCAATCTCCTGCTCATCAAAGCCTAGGTAGGCCACAGACCCGTCGATGGAACAACACACCAACTCCAGGCCTGTACGGCTCCTGTAATGGAACAGAAATAATGAAACCTCAACTCACCTTCACGGTGGATTCAATAATATACATGTACCTTCAAAGCTCTAGCTTGGTTTAAACTAAACTCATTAAACGTATTGAGTTTTTTAATCTCTCAGCGATGTTCGTACCTCAAGCGATGCAACCGGAAGTGCTCTTTTATATGAAAAACCAAAAATGGTACTCTTCCGTTGTCAAGCGATAATGCAAACATTCTACTCGCTAGTAGCAACAACAAACATTGCGTAGCTTAGTTCCTCACTTTGCCGTTTTGTACCCCCTCCTCCCCACTCGCCTCCTTGAGCTTTTCTACTGACTGAATATCATAAACATTTCAACGAGGTTCATAATTATGTTAATTACTGCTTACAATGTTCTTTGTTTTATGTTATTTATGTGTTCTTCATATCGTAGCGTTGTGTGGACATGAATGATTGTGATGTGTATTGTTATTACGTTTATTCGCAAAAGAATAAACTTTGCCCTTGAGTAGACCAGTGTTGAGTTTGATTTATTCCATTTATGACAGAGTTAGAGGATGAAAGTCGCTTGTACGTTTCAATGCCTGTTATTCTCTCAGGTGCAGGTAAATCGTTCTGTACAACTCTCACTTAATCTCTTGCACATGCTGTAAGCATTAACCCCTTCACTGCCCACCCCGTATGTATTACGTGGTCATTTTTGGTTTGTCCTACGCCCATACACGTACTAGGTATGTGGCATTTACATCAGCACTTTTCAGGACATTTGTGAAAACTAAATGGGAGGTAACCACTGTCCAACTTCTTGATGGGGTTTAAACACAGTTCTTTCCCATTGACATATCGCGCATACGGAATATGCGCGATATAAGACTCATTGATTGATTGATTGACCAGCAATACCAAAATGCTGATATACTGTGGCAGTGAAGGGGTTAAGACCACTTCCTTCCTTTTGTTTCTCAGATCTGAAAATAGCGCTATGTCTAATTTGTTGAAGATAATGAAATTTGTTTGTTAACCCCTTCACTGCCCACCCCGTATGTAATACGTGGTCATTTTTGGTTTGTCATACGCCCATAACCGTATCTCATACGAGGGATTTGTGTCAACAACATTTCAGGACATTTGTGAAAACTAAATGGGAGGTAACCACTGTCCAACTTCTTGTAGGGGTTCTAAACACAGATCTTTCCCATAGACCGTTCGGATAAGTTACTACCACGTGTTGAAAACTGTGTTATAAAATAATGTAGAACCGACTATAGCATTCAGCCGCCATTCACAATGGCGCCCGAAAGTCGGACCTCAACTCGTAGACCTGTTTTCAAGCGATACAGTGTTCTGGAAGCTCTACAAGAAGTGATTTATGGATTACCACACAGAAGAATACTTTTATGGGCTGTAATGTGAGTACCTGATGTTTGACACCAGTTTTAGCAGTGTTTTGTGTGGTTTTACGTGCTGCAATGTGTGTGTGTGTAAGTCCGGAAACTGTAATTTTTGACAAAAATGGTCATTATATCAATTTTTACTATAACAATCACAAACAAAGTCCAATGATCATGTCATCCTATAATAGCCAAAACACATGCCAAAGATCTAAGAGATATCTCAATAAATGATCGAGCAGTGAACAGATTAGTGAACCTACCGAAGAAAGCGAAATTTTGCCCTGGCACACAGCAATACCAAAATGCTGTTATACTGTGGCAGTGAAGGGGTTAAATCGCCCATTTGCGCTATCAGCATGTGAAATGTTTTAAATGCAGAAAGACACCATGATGTCAACCTACCAAGAAACATCCAGGACGGACCCTTCGAACATGTCATGCATCACCACCAGGGGGCGTTTGAGTGCCGTCAACTGAAACCACAAAGAGGTTGAAGAAACAATTAGCACATTGCATTGTTACCTCCCTTTTAAGACCCCCCAATTTAAGATTTCCTTCCTTTTAACACTTTCTACCCCACCTATGTTGACCAAGTTTGTTTGTTGCCAAGACCAACTGTGCTGCAGCAGGTCACTCAGAATTGTAGTAACTGTGTATCAACACCCTGGAATGCAGGCATTAGATGGACGTTACAGGAAGCGACTGAAGCTAACATCTTTCTTTCTTTATTTGGTGTTTAACGTCGTTTTCAACCGTTCAAGGTTATATCGCGACGACTGAAGCTAACAGTCTGAGCAGATATAACCGTACCTGGTCAGATAGAGCCATATGAGTGGGTACGGATATATCCGTCCCTGGGAGACAATGAGTTAAAGGCACAGTAAGCCTCCCGTAAACCATCACAGATACGGTCAGGCTTTTACACACAGTACAAACACCCTTTCATTTAAACACTCACCGATTGAGAACATCCTAGGTGCCCTCCGTAAAGAGCGAACAATTTTCAAAGAATTTATTTTTGCGTGGTTTATCTTACCCCTGAGCCATCGTGAACCCGTGTGATCCAGTTTCCCTTTTTCACAATGTAGTCGTCAGTTAGTTATTTGAATGCGACTATTTACAATAGCACGTTTTTATGCACGAAACAAACGGCTGTGGTTCACAAGAACTCTAGCGATGGCTTTTGACTGTTGAGAGGAACGGCGATATGCACTGATAAACCGGCGTCGTCTGCTACGACCCTTGCGTGACCCTGCTTCCGGTCTTTTCTTTTTTCAAACTTTCACAACTTCGAATTGTACTGATCTTGTCTTGATGAAAAAAGAATTCTTTTATGATTAAAGAATGTTTGTGTAACAAGCTGTCAATTTATTATTTAGATTTTAAAAGTTAGGTCTAGCGCAAAAACGCACCACGGTCCAAAAACATTTTGATAATCATCGATTCACGGCTATCGCAGGGCCGGACCAAGTTCGTTTGAGGGGGGGGGGGGGGGGTTTCCAACTGAAGGCAGGGGTTCAAAGTCCACATTTTTTTCCTCTGAGAGGTACATTGGATGGCGAGGGGGGGGGGGGGGTCCGGAACCCTAGGAACCCCCCCCCCCCCCCCCCAGATCCGGCCCTGTATCGCCAGTTTACATCGATAGAATGAGACCCGAAGGGAAGTAACTCATGTTTGACCTGAGTTCAGGATGGGTCCAAAAAGTGTTCGAGACAATCTGCAAAATTAATTCTTTAAAAATTGCTCGCTCTTTACGTAGGGCACCTAGGATGTTCCCGTTTGGTGAGCGTTCAAATGGAAGGGTGTTTGTACTGTGTGTAAAAGCCTGACAGTATCTGTGATGGTTTACGGGAGGCTTACTGTCCGGGCGTGAATTCCGGTATTCACAACAGCCGTCTAGCACCAAAACGAGGCGCCATTGCTGTTGAGGCCAAGTACACAAAAATAAATTCTTTGACAATTTCTCACGCGCGACAGAAAGCATCCAGGATGTTCCCGTTCGGTGAGCGTTCAAATGGAAGTATGCTTGTACTATATGTAGACGCTCGGGGATCTCTGTGATGGTTTACGGGAGGCTTACTGTGCCTTTAAGACCCTGCTTTTTTAAAGATTTTTTGTTCATAACCTCTGTAAATGTACCCCCATAAGCGGTTCCACTGTAACAACACTGAGGGATGGCATTAATCAGAAATGTTCAGGACAGTGGAACCTGCCTATAACAGGACTGGGTGGCCGAGTGGTAACGCACTTGCGCTCGGAAGCGAGAGGTTGCGAGTTCGATCCTGGGTCAGGGCGCTAGCAATTTTCTCCCCCCTTTCCTAACCTAGGTGGTAGGTTCAAGTGCTTAGTCTTTCGGATCAGACGAAAAACCGAGGTCCCTTCGTGTACACTTACATTGGGGTGTGCACGTTAAAGATCCCACGATTGACAAAAGGGTCTTTCCTGGCAAAATTGTATAGGCATAGATAAAAATGTCCACCAAAATACCCGTGTGACTTGGAATAATAGGCCGTGAAAAGTTAGGATATGCGCCGAAATGGCTGCGATCTGCTGGCCGATGTGAATGCGTGATGTATTGTGTAAAAAAATTCCATCTCACACGGCATAAATAAATCCCTGCGCCTTGAATATGTGCGCGATATAAATTGCATAAAATAAAATTAAAATAAAAAATAAAATACCTGCGCTTAGAACTATACCCACGGAATACGCGCGATATAAGCCTCATATTGGTTGATTGATTGATAACCACCACGCAAATGATCGCCCAAAAGTTGTAGGCATGTGGTTGCTGTGGAAAGGTCAAGTATATAAAAAAAATATATAAAAAAACTTGTCGGGTATCCTAGGGAGGTCATTGTGGGCAGGTGGTCGTTATGGAGGGGTGGTCACTAGGGCCGGTACGACTGTATTTTATAGGTACAAATCTCACAATACTGGACTTGAAATGGGGTGACCATTCTTATGCTACTATGATTTATTTTCTTTGACAAACTTAACCAAACAGTCATAAAAGTTTCTGCATTTTTTGACAGACAGTCAGACCTTGGTGTCATCTTTTTCATACTGTCAAACAGCTTTACGGAAAAGAACAGCAAAGTTTTCGGTGACTTGACAAACGCCTTGGTGTTTTGTCGATGCCGACGCAAAACAACATCCCTACAGTGGTACAGTGGAACCTTTGCTTTAAAACCTCCTAAAATCTAGGAAAATTTGGTCTTAAAATAGAGGGAGTCTTCACACTTTCTACCCCACCCATGTTGACCAAGTTTTTTTTAGCTGAGACGAGCGGTGCTGCAGCAGGTCACTCAGAATTGTAGTAACTGTGTAGTAACTGTGTATCAACACGCTGGAATGCAGGCGTTGGATGGACGTTACAGGAAGCGACTGAAGCTAAAAGTCTGAGCGAATATATCCGTACCTGGTCAGAGAGAGCCATATGAGTGGATACGGATGTATCCGTACCTGGGAGACAATGAGTTCAAATGGAGGTAAATTTAGTGACGCTATGAAGAAATCATACGAGATTATTAGGTCTTATAGTTGAGCATGGCTGCCAACCTTATGACTATGAAATTCCTGTGGGAGTCCGGGGTCTCAGAAGGTCCTTGTCCGACTTGTCCACAAAGTCATAGTTCGTCCTATACTGCGGTAAAAACCTCACTTTAGCCTATGGTTTTTAATCTTTATGGCGGCATCTCTTAGAAGGCTAAAACCGGAAAGCAGGACAACTTATTTTCCGTACATGCGCAGATCGACTTGGCTCGTCTTGGTTAACCAGAGCGTCTTTTCACCAGTTTTGTCTCCCAAAAAGAGGCTGCTTTCACAAATTATTTCAGAAAATGTCCTTTTCGGGAAAATCGAACAAATTTCAGGATTTCATGACAAATTTCAACCATCGGGAGATTCCCGAAAAATTTGGGAGGGTTGGCAGCTATGGTAGAGTCTTATAATGAAAGATCTAAAATCGGAGGTTTCACTGTACAATCAAATGTGGCAACTCACCCAAATAGAAAGAGACCTGTCTTTACTTCCGATCGCGCAGCAGGAATACTGTTGCTGCTGCTGCAAAACAAAAGCACAATCAATTAAATTTAAAACAAAGAAATCAATACCACTTAAAAAGTCAAGATTATTTTCTTGAAATGATATTTTTTGTGCAATCTGGGTAACCATTCAGAAAACCAGTACAGAGATCCTACAAAGAAAGACGTTTGGGGCTTGCCAAAAGTGCCCCTACATTGTCGGTTGCCTGTCAGGACAGGTGTACTTTGGTAAATATATATATGTATACAGTGATTCTTCGGTCTGTGCCATACGGCTGTTCTCAGGGCTTCACTTCTGCCCCCTTAGCTGCAGGCAGGCTGAGATCAGTTTAGCCCCCAGCCTTCCCCCACAGCAGAGACAACACAGCAGCAGAAGGCTCGGTCAGTGCCAGCCGCTGATAGGTCCCATCTCCGTGTATAGCGCGGAAATATTTGGGTATACAGTGGTACCTGTGATGAAAAGACACCCCTGGGACCAGCCAAAAGTGTCCCCACATTGCAGGTGGCCTTTCATGACAGGTTTACTTTCGTAGAGATAATATAAAAAGGGACAAGAGAAGGTGTCCTTTTAAGGGAGGTGTCCTCTCATGGGAGGGTCCACACATTGCAGGTACTGCTGTAACAAGCAAGCGAGCTTAACAGTGTGCTGACCGCAGCTGTTGGTAGCCAAATCATGATTCCCTCTGCCCTGGCTATTTGAACCTCGCCCCTTTCCCAGCTAAAATCCAAGCTGTGGCCGGTGAACTCTTGTCAATCATTCTATACACGTGTGTGAAGTCCATGACGTTTGCAAGTGTTGTTGGTTCAGTGCAAGACACTAAAGAGGCACCCACATGGTGTTCTCCTTACCTTGGGGTCAACGTAGAACTACTTGGTGACTACGTTCACCTACCATCCAATATTAAAGGTCCTCGTCTACATTTTTATACAGAAATCAACATTAAAACATTAGAAAGCCGACTCGTATTACCTACAAATATCAACAATACACCCTCCTTCGACCAATCAAAACTTGACTAAATGTAAACAGTAACTTACCTTGTCAGAAGACTTTTTGATATGCTTGGACAAAATCTTTGGATTGAATCTCTGCAAAACAAAAGAGCAAGCAAAATCAGTTAACGTTTTCAGTCACTACCAAGCAGATGACAAAATATACAGTCAAGAAACTCACAGAAACAACATAGCAGCCTCCTTCTCAAACCCTTGTTACAGCAACACCACTCTATGAAGATTAAAGCAAAAGCTCTCTAACGTCCTGAATTGTGTTGTGAGTAATGTGATGTGGTGGCAAAAGACAAATATGTGACCCTCCACCACGAAATGAGTCACATGTCACCTTTGCATGATGTTCATATTTTTACATTTTCCTAAAGAATGCTTTATGCTCTATCCAGTGGTGAAAACCGTTTTAGAAAAGAGCGAAAACTGTTTGAGTTATAAGCCTGTGACTAAGGTGACCCTCACACTGTTACCAGACACTCCCCGGACTTATATTAAGCCTAGCGCAGAACCGCGCGAGGTGACATGCGACTCATTTCGTGGTGGAGGGTCACATATACATGTTTATGTACAATGAAAATGGACATTAAACTATTCTTCATAAGACATAAGATTTTATTTCAACCACGTCCATTACACAGGAATACATGGTTTAAGCGTGTTTATTCAAATTCTCATACACACGTTTCAAACAATAACAACATTAAGAACGTTAACAAGCAGATTGCTTATGGACACGTTCTTGAAATTATAATCAATACACATTCAGATAGCAAAACATGGCGAACAAGTGATAGCTTCAACACTTATCTTGATAATCTTTAATTATATTTTATACAAATAGGGTAAAGAGAGAGACAGAGAGAGAGAGAGAGAGAGAGAGAGAGAGAGAGAGAGAGAGAGAGAGAGAGAGAGAGAGAGAGAGAGAGAGAGAGAGAGAGAGAGAGAGAGAGAGAGAGAGAGAGTACAGGAATACATCTTGGTTTGAGTTCATTCAATACATAGTAAATTCAAACAGTGCTAACAGAACTGCATACACACACTCACTTATCTTATAGACAACAGAAAACTGGTAAATAAGCTCGTACCACAACTGTGATGGCCTTGCGATGTCCTACGAAATCCAGACTGGTGCCCCACCCGGTTCGCTCCACAATCTGCGCTGTGGGCCCAGCGTTGTTCATGGCATGGGCGGACACGATGTGGTTGCCGTCTGGGGACCAGTTTAGTCGCAGCACGTGCGTTGTGCCTCCACACTGTCAAGTAATAAATAGCATACAGTCATACCTCCGATTCAAGACCTCTGAAAACCTGAGAAATGTAGGGCTTAAAGATAAGGGGGTCTTATAATGGGGCTAAATTTACAAAGGTTAAGGGGGGACAGGGTAGGCAAGCACTTTTTTTTTTTATTTTGGAAACAGCTTGCTGCTTGTTTGATTTTTGCAAGCAGAATAACCTAATTAAGGGAAACCATTTTAAATTTTGAGTGAAAAGCAATTTTGGGGGGTTTTATTCACCAAAATGTGAGAAAAACGTTATAAAATGTGCTTTTTTTAAAATGTTGCAGTTTGTGAACCAGTGCATGTTTTGATCCAATTTTTCTTCTTTGCAGCAATATGTGTGTGTTTAATAATTCTGTGTATCGAAAAGCATTTCTAAGCAATATATTATTTTAATTTAGCATTTTCAGTTACCGGTTCAGTTTTGATAAGAAAAATACATGAGATCCTAACTGTCAGACTCATAAAAACCCAACCAATGCACTGAACTCTTATTCCATACACAGAACTGATGCTGTACAACTCATAAACAACATATACAAAAACTGAACAAATTCATCAAGCCTTTCAAAAGTTGCAACATTTTAATTGTAGCCTTTTGTCTGAAAATTACATTCAGAGAAAACAGCATTTTAAAGATTTGAACCAGTACATAAAAAAACAAGTAGCACAGTGCACCCTGAATTCATATGTTTTTATCAGAATGACCACTTTACTATGTAGGGAAAAGGATTTGACAATCAAATTATCAGGATTTTTTTTATATACATCATATGAAAACAACCATCTTTGTTTGTACCGATATGAAAACATGAATCAGAACCAAACTGTCAGACTCATAAAAACCCAACCAATGCACTTAACTCTTATTCCATACACAAAACTGACGCTTTACAAATCATAAACAACATAAACAAAAATGAAACAAATCCATCAAGCCATTCAAAAGTTGCAACATTTTAATTACAGATGTTTGTCTGAAAATTACATTCAGAGAAAACAGCATTTGAAAGATTCCAACCAGTACCTCAAACTAGTAGCACAGTGCAGCCTGAATTGATATGTTTTTATAAGAATAACCACTTTACTATGATGGGGAAATGATTTGACGATCAAATTATCCGGACTTTTTTTAAAAAATCATTTGAAAACTCATCTATGTTAGTGCAGATAATGAATCAAAACGAAACTGTCGGACTCATAAAACCACAAGGAATCCACTGTATTCTTATTCCATGCACAGAAATGGTGCTTCACAAATCATAAACAACATATACAAAATTGGAACAAATCCATCTAGCCATTCAAAAGTTACAACATTTTAATTACCACATTTTGTCTCAAATTACATGTAGAGAAAACAGCATGTAAAAGAGTCTCACTAGTACCCCGGTAAACTAGTACCACAGTAGAGCTTGAATTAATGGGGTGGTTTTTTTTAACCAGAATAACACTTTAACTATGAAGGGGAAATGATTTGATAATCAAATTATCAGATTTTTTTGATTTAAAAAAAAAATCATATGAAAACATTAAAAAAGTCAATTATCTGTGTTTGTGCTGATATGAAAATATTGATCAGAACCAAACTGTCAGACTCATAAAAACCCAACGGATGCACTGATTTCTTATTCCATTGCATAGAAATGATGCTTCACAAATCATCAACAACATTACATAATTATATATACACAAATGGAACAAAGCTATCAAGCCATTCAAAAGTTGCAACATTTTAATTACAGTATTTCTGTGCTCAATCCTAACACTGCAGCAAATTTCTGTAAAGCTGAATGTCCCTTTCAACATGGTCATACGCGGATTATTTTAAATGCAACTTTACCACCCGAAGCGTTGCAAACACCGGGAGAAGAGTAAACAACTGCAGACTTGAATGGACACTCATATGCACTCCAGATGCAGGGCCTGTGCAAATCCTTGGGCTGATGCATCACCTTCTTTCATAATCAGACTGCTATCAGACAAGCATTCAGTACAGGATATAGACCTTTCAGCAATAGATTGAGCTGATCAATGTTGACAAAAGCCCAACACATGTCAGCGGAGTGACGTTGCACAGTACCAGTATCCATATCTGCTTGTGATGGGTCAGAAGATGGCAAAGTATCTGTATCTTCTTATGGTTGGTCAGAAGATGGCAAAGCTGATGTTTCTGCTGTGGAAGAGGGTAGTTCCGGTTTAGCAAACTTTTCCATCAGGTCAATCTTTCTCCTCGCTGCCACCACAGGAGGACTGGCTCTCCCCTTGCTCCAACCTAATAAATACACAAACACTGATTTAATATTTGATACAACTGTCCATGGTTTTTGTTTGTAATAAGCTGCAAATTTTAAGACTCAATATAAACGTCAACAAGTGCTTGTACTTTATTTTGCAAATGACCATGTTACATGGGGTGTACCTCAACTTTTTGGCTAGGCCGGTAAATCAGAAATCCCAATCAGCCCCCAACCACTGAACCAGGCGGGTTTTCTTACAACCACCTCAGCAGCTCGTACCCACATATGTCGGTTGACGAACACACACACACACACACACACACACAAAAGACATTCATTAATTTAACAGTGACTCATACTCATTACATGTGGATTTGCACTACTTATTAATACCCAAACACACACAACTTAATGACAAAAAAGTGTATGTTTTAATATATATATATAATGATAAATAATTGAAAATAAAAGCAGCCACGAAAAAGCAAAAGAAGTCAAAGTATTCTCACCCTGTCACACACTAAACCTCACAGAAGGTTATCCCATATATACATACCGGCCCCTATCACAAAATTTACATGTCAAGTTTACTATGGGATTTGAGTAACCACACAATCACATACACACAGGAACTAATACTGAAACTAGCTGAATTATTTTCTTTCTTTCTTTCTTTCTTTTCATATTTTTCTTTTAAAATTAATTTATTTCATCACACTTGCTATGTATTTGCTTGTTTCTTGTCTGTTTTGTGTGTGTGTGTGTGTGTGTGTGTGTGTGTGTTCTGTGTGTGTGTATACATTTTCAGATTTCCTAAACCTAGCACTGTTTGCAGGTGATCTTTATGCTTTTGATTCATGAGTTGCATCCCCAGTCCTTTAGTTTAACTCTTTTTTTTCTTTGGTGAAGTAAATTGGATCTTTTTTTTGTATTCCTTAGTTAATGGAAAAGATTTGACAACAATATTGCTGTCAATGATAGGTTGGTCAGCCATGCTGGTGTAAACCAATCCTTTAGAATTAGAGAACGCTCTCTTGTAGGGTACTTATTTTCCTACGGTCAATGACCAGAAACAGAAACTGTGTCAGTCGTACATCGCTCAGATGCTGCTTCTCAGTTTGACCCCAGACAAAGAATAATGATGACATGTTACACCATAGTAAGCTCTCAAGGACTGGCCAGCGAAGAACAATAAAATAGGGGTTGTGAAGACGATATCACAGAGATGATCGAGGGAGGGAGGGGGGGGGGGGGGGGGGGGGTTGCGGCGGCGGCATGGTCAGTAAATTGGATCAAGAAACCCGCAAAATACTTCAGACACAAACTGTTTATCATTTACCTGCAAACCCTAACACATTCTTACAACAACAACAACATAACAATGTGCAATAAATCACGTTGTCAAACAAACAAGATCGAAAAGAGAAAGAAGCAAAACCCACCTCGTCGAGTCAAGAATCTTAGAATGTCGTCTGCTACAATACGATCATGTTGGTTCATTTCGGAGTGTTGTTACTTCCTTCTACTGTTCGCTGCTGCTGGTTCATCTTTCTCTGATATTTCTTGCCACTATGCCGAACATTTCCAATGTTAGGGTTGTTCTCCGCAGCTCAAAACTTTGAAAAATGCTGCTGAATCGGTGAAAAAGTCATGGATTTGTTGACACCGGGGGACTGATAAGTTGTCTACTGCGCTTGCGCCAAATGCCTTTGACCTACATATCTTTGCATATATTAATTCCGGGGTTTCGGTTGGAACGGATTCTCTCTCTTTGTGCCTATGTCAACGGAAATTCCCCAACGGTGATGACGTCATCTTGAAGAACGGAAATTTCCACACAGTTTGAACAGCGAAGGGTCATGTCATGTGCGCACATTTACCAGCACGGAGTATCCAAAGTAGACCATTTTTTCGATTTTTTCGATAAAACAAAACATCGGTTTGAAAATGGTTTTATTTACATGAATACATGTCTAAAATGATAAAAGCAGATTATTGAATGCATTCCAGGATGTTCAAAGGTGTGAAAAATGCAACAACCCCAAAAAGGTGTATGAGACCAAAAATAACTCATTTTGCCTACCCGGTCTGCCCTTAATGAACAAAAAATCTGCAAAAACAAGGTATTAAAAGGGAGGAAGTCTTACATTGGGGGGAGGGGGGTCTTTAAAGGGGGGTTCCACTGTACAGTCATACCTCCGATTCAAGACCTTCTAAAATCTGAGAAATGTAGGTTTTAAACAGGAGGGAGTTTAATATCCGAGGTCAACATAGTGACACCGACACCATGTAGACAACATCTGAGAAAAAGAGGTCTTATTCAAGTTATTGTAGAGGTCTTATAATGGTCTTAAAACACTGGTTCAACCGTACTGTAAAATACTGAATACCGACCAAGATATTTCTCATTTTTCATAAACAGAACAACTGACTTTTAGCTTTACCCTAAGTTCACCCTGTGTCCCGCCAACAAACAAACAAACAACAAAAAACACAGCGTTTCCTGCATAGTTTTCCGTCTCACAAAAAAACCACTTGAAGTATTCCTATTCGTTTACCTCTTTGAAGCAGGACGTTACAGAAGTTTCTTCTTTCCAATCTCCCGTCCGCCATACTCTCAGTGTCTTGTCATCAGACTGAAACACAAGTGAAAACCAAATTGAAAAACAATCACAAAACACTTCTGTCAAAACTTACACGACACACAAGATTTTTCGATCTCCCAGGTCAACTTATGTGCAGACCTGCTAGAGCCTTATCCCCCTTCGTGTGTACACGCAAACACAAGACCAAGTGTGCACTGAAAAGATCCTGTAATCCATGTCAGAGTTTGGTGGGTTATAGAAACACGAAAATACCCAGCATGCTTCCTCCGAAAGAGGCGTATGGCTGCCTAAATGGCAGGGTAAAAACTGTCATACACGTAAAAATCCACTCGTGCAAAAACACGAATGTACGTGGTAGTTTCAGCCCATAAACACAGAAAAAGAAGAAATAAAATATGCGTGTGGAAAAATCATCACTCAGCGCTGAAAGTCCACAAAATGGTGCACTGGCCTTTGGCTAGTACTTCTCATAATTTACTAGCCAGAGAGCAAATTTTACTCTCCAAACCAACCATTTGTTTCAGCAACTTTACTCGCATTTGGTGAGTAGATTAACATTTCTACTTGCCATTTACATGTTTCTAACTACTCGCCACTTTCAGGCCTGTCACACTTTACCAACCTGAGAGGCGAGATATTTCCCCACTGGATCCCAGGTGACTCCCTTGACAAGACCAGAGTGACCCTTCAGAATGGCAATTTGTTCTGCACACAGTCCACACAAATATCATGACATGGATGGCCAAATCTCAAAATGTTAACTCACCAGCCGGGCAAATAACTTCAGGAAAGTCACTAGCCCGCCAGACATTTCACTGGCCCGGTACATACCACACAACAAATTATGAGTGTTTTCTTAACACAATAAAAACAGCGGTGACACACACAGGAGCCTCGCTTTTGTTTCACTAGAACATGGCGATGATTATGCAGACGACAGAAGTTGCTGTTGACTAGAATTTTCACTAGCCAGCCGGGCGAGCTGCCAACGGGTTTCTACTAGCCAGCCGGGCGAGCTGCCAACGGGTTTCTACTAGCCCGGCGGATTTTTTACTCACCCCTGGTGACGGATTTGACTATGCGAGATGAGGCCAACCAAGATCCCTTCTATTGATTCCATACTCGTCCCAAAGACAGTGGAACCCCCCTTTTGAAACCTCCAGGCCGGGGATGTAGCTCAGTCGGTAGCGCGCTGGATTTGTATCCAGTTGGCCGCTGTCAGCGTGAGTTCGTCCCCACGTTCGGCGAGAGATTTATTTCTCAGAGTCAACTTTGTGTGCAGACTCTCCTCGGTGTCCGAACACCCCCGTGTGTACACGCAAGCACAAGACCAAGTGCGCACGAAAAAGATCCTGTAATCCATGTCAGAGTTCGGTGGGTTATAGAAACACGAAAATACCCAGCATGCTTCCTCCGAAAACGGCGTATGGCTGCCTAAATGGCGGGGTAAAAAACGGTCATACACGTAAAATTCCACTCGTGCAAAAAAACCCACGAATGTACGTGGGAGTTTCAGCCCACGAACGCAGAAGAAGAAGAAGAAACCTCCAAAAATCTGAGAAAATTGGGTCCTTAAAAAGAAGGGACTCTTAAAATGGGGGTAAATTTACAGAGATTATGAACAGAAAATCGTAAAAATGAGGTCTTCAAAGGAAGGGAGGAAGTCTTAAATGGGGGGGGGGGGGGGGGGGGGGGGCGGTGTCTTAAAAGAGGGGTTCCACTGTAGCGCAGTCACATTTTCCCTAATGAACACAGCCAGGCAGCAGCCAACCCAAGTCAAAGTATCAGGCATGGGAATTGAAAAAAGTAAAAAAGGCTGAAAATGTGTAAGTAATGGCAAAGTCGACGGCGCAAAGCGCCTAGCCCTGCTAGGGGAGTTCGGGGACATGCCCCCCCCCCCCCCCGGAATTTTTTTCACCAAAGAACCCAAATGGTGCAATTTGGTGTCATCTAAGCTCCAAGTTTGCCATTAAATTCAGTTTTTAGAACCATTTTTGCCTCCCCCATTTATTTTTTCGGCGGACACTTTTGCTTTTTCGGCGGAACAAAAAAAATTCGGCGGAAATTTGCCTTTCGGCGAACAATTCCCATGCCTGAAGAATGCTGTAACTTGTTCCGTTTGAAATGAGGGGCCTGCTCAACACATTATAATCCAGTAGATGCGAGTGGTTTTGTCTCGGTATATATTCAGATTTCCTACCATCAAACAGTGGAAATGACTAGTACAGTGGAACCCCCCTTTAAAGACTTCCCAATTTAAGACTTTCTCCCTTTTAAGACCCTGTTTTCTTTGACTTTCTATGCATAACCTCAGTAAATGTACCCCAGTTTAAGACCTTTACCGTAAAACTTGTGTCAGTCAGTTCAGTTCAGTTCAGGTCTGTCTGTCTGTCTGTCTGTCTCCTGTCCTGTCCTGTCCTGTCCTGTTCTGTTCTGTCCTGTCCTGTCCAAACTTGTCAGTTTTATGAGATCTTGAGCAGACCCACTTCCCCATTTTCTCACCTGAGAATTTATGTGCGTTCCAAATAACAATTGTGTTATCAACGCTGCAGGAAGCAAGCCACACGTCTTGCGGAGACCATGCCAAGTCCAGCACATCTGAAACATGGTTTTAACCATTAAAACACAAACACGCTATTTCAGCAGAAAACTAACAACACATTATGAAATCTAATAATTTTGGAGAGAGAAAAATCATGCAGAGATGGCCAAATATAAAAATTTTCACTCACCAGCCAGGCGAGTAACTTCAAGAAAGTCATTAGCCTGCCAGAAATATCAGACCCGGTACATACCACAGTTGCTGCATCTGCAGTGTTTATATGGCTTTGAAACTCGATAGTACAACCAAAAGTGTGGCATTGGACCAGAATTTTCACTGGCCAGCCAGGCGAGTTGCCAGGCGGTTTCTACTAGCCCAGCTGATTTGGGGTGCGGAGTTTTACTGTATCCATGACTGAGTCAATCTGGACTGTCTGATGTATGTGTAGGTGAATAGCTCACATGAAATCAGCTAATGGCTGCCTAAATCGCGGGGTTAAATCAGTCATACACATAAAGAACAAGAAGGGCAAAGCCCATACGACTCACATGCTTTACACATTTTTCCTACCAAAATACATGTGACCTTGACCAGGTCATCCAAGGTCATGCAACACAAAGCTGTTAATTCAAGACATAGGAAGTACAATGGTGCTTATTGGCTCTTTCTACCATGAGATATGGTCACTTTTAGTGGTTCACTACCTTATTTTGGTCACATTTCATAAGGGTCAAAGTGACCTTGACCTTGATCATATGTGACCGAATGTGTCTCATGATGAAAGCATAACATGTGCCCCACATAATTTTTAAGTTTGAAACAGTTATCTTCCATAGTTCAGGGTCAAGGTCACTTCAAAATATGTATACAATCCAACTTTGAAGAGCTCCTGTGACCTTGACCTTGAAGCAAGGTAAACCAAACTGGTATCAAAAGATGGGGCTTACTTTGCCCTATATATCATATATAGGTGAGGTATTGAATCTCAAAAACTTCAGAGAAAATGGGAAAAATATGAAAAATAGCTGTTTTTTAGGCAACATTTATGGCCCCTGCGACCTTGACCTTGAAGCAAGGTCAAGATGCTATGTATGTTTTTTGGGGCCTTGTCATCATACACCATCTTGCCAAATTTGGTACTGATAGACTGAATAGTGTCCAAGAAATATCCAACGTTAAAGTTTTCCGGACGGACGGACGGACGTCCGGACGTCCGGACGTCCGGACGGACGGACGGACGACTCGGGTGAGTACATAGACTCACTTTTGCTTCGCATGTGAGTCAAAAAACTTTTGCAATAAAAAACAAACAAATTATCAAATATGAGTAAATGTGGGAGTTTCAGCCAATTGAACGCAGAAGACAAAAAAGTATGTGAATATCCAGTGCGCCAAGTGAGAGTTCTCATCAACAAACCTCCAGAGTGTCCTCTCAGTGTGGCAACAGCCCGCCAATGTTCCACAATGGTCACGTTGGAACCAAAAGACTTGCCAGAACCAAAGCCTCTGCAAATAATATAAAGGCAGTCTATGGCAATGTTTATGAGACCATCCTAGATACTGGTCAACTGTAATGTAATAAGAACACTTGAAACAATTTTTTTTATAAACAATTGATGAAATTGTTTCATATGGCGCACGTTATATGTCAAAGCAGCACCGCCCTGATATGGCCCTTCGTGGTCGGCTGGGCGTTAAGCAAACAAACAAACAAACTGTTGATTACAGTTGTTGTAATCAAAACGTCACTTACAAATTGAAGCGAACTACCCTGATAAAACATGAACAGCCACATACCGACTGATCTGCCAAATCATGATCAGCTTATCGTCTCCCCCGGATGCCAAGAACTTGCCGTTTTCTGACCATCGTACGCAGTTCACACAGCCTGCAAAAAAGTCATATCACATGAAACGGTTCACTGATTTCAAAAACATATTCATACCTTCAGGTCAATGTCCCAACATTCAATTATTTAAAATTTAAACAGTGTGGCTTAGTAATACATGTAGTACTTTAGGTACTCTGTGCAGACTGTAAATTATCCGTGTACTCTTGTCTTTGTTTTGACATCGTCCGCATTTTCTGCCCCTGGCAACACGAAAATGTCCTTTTACTTTCCAGATTACACATCTGAGCTTG
The DNA here is from genome assembly GCF_037325665.1 of Littorina saxatilis. NCBI lineage: Eukaryota > Metazoa > Mollusca > Gastropoda > Littorinimorpha > Littorinidae > Littorina > Littorina saxatilis. Next base: position 50,141,854 of record NC_090253.1, on the reverse strand, counting down.
AAAGGTTTCTTGTGCCACACCTATAACCACTGGTAATGTGGTATTAGAAAAACTATTATGATGAACAGTATTAGGACCATCATTTCCCTTGGTTTATTTTATCAATTAGCATAACATTAAGTTAAATCATTGTATGTGCTTCTAAATGACAGTACATCGAGTGGCCCTTTGACTTCCAAAGGTCAAATCGCCAGAGCATTTTGCGAACACAGCATCTTAGATAGTATTAATCTGAATAATACCTGTTTTTTGATGTCAGAAGGAAGGCAAAATGCTACAGAGGAAGCCCCCTTTTAGGACCCCGCAAAATCTGAGAAAAACAGGTCTTAAAAAGAGGGAAATCTTAAAGAGAAGGGGGTGGGGGGACTTAAAAGAGGGGTTCCACTGTATTTTCTATTTTCATCATCCACATCATTACCAAGATGGCTGTCCATCTGACAGAGGATTCTGGGAACGTTTTCATCTGCCTCCTCTTTCGGGTCCCTGATGGGAGCCATGTTCCAGATGACAACTTTGCCGCTGTCATTGCCTGCAAGTCAAACAGTCCATACATGTACATTTATTTCAATACACGATAAAAATCTGAAAATCAAAACAATGTAACTTGTAAGCCACACATTTATTTCCAATATTTTCAAAAGACGACAAAGATATGAAAATCGAACCACAATTTTACCTGCGAAGAAAGGACACCCATGGGACCGTGCCACCAAAAATATTGTTACAAATTATAACATGTGGTCTGTCATGATAGACCTAAACCTGTATATATAATATCATGGTAAAGTTTATGCTAATGAACAAAGGTACATTAAACTGAAGGCCTCCTTTCAGTTTCATGGGAAATAAACACATGAACAGTCTGAGAAAACTCTGTCATAAAAGTGAAACATGCTTTTAACTCTTATTTCGTGTAAAAACCTAAACATATCTGTGGCAGTGAACGTAGATGATGATCATTGGCACGAGAACGAATGTGTCTACCCTTCGGTCATTAACAAACACCGACACTTGTTCGATCTGACACATTGGTCTGACCCCTGGCCGGTTGCCCATCCGATAGTTTTGACATAAGGCCAACAAAAAAAAGTTGTATGTTTGTGGTCACCCGACCCTACCTAGTTTTTTCTCGCCGACCCTAGACTTTTTTTGGCAAAACGAAAGTAACAGACGGCAGACGACACAAGGGGGATAACCCCGCATCCCTTTTGTCTCATTTGTTTTGTAATGTGTTGTCTTTCTTTTTGTATAGTAAGTCCAGTCTCTTTGCGTCATTGTATAGTTATTTTCTACCCTGACCAACAACAAAAAACAAAAAACAAAAAACTCCCATCCTACCTACCCTATTTTTTTTAGCCATGTTACCAGAAACATACAACTTTTTTTTTTGGCTGTAGATCTTCGGACAATCAATCATTAAATGTTCCTACCAAGCGGACAAATCCAGGACAATTGGACCAACATATTTTTAAATCCAAAAACAACATATATTTTTACATACAGTAAAACCTGTCTCTAACGGACACCCTTGGGGAATGGTAATAGTGTCCCTATTAGACAGGTGTCCCTTCTTCACAGGTGGAGGGGCCGGGGCAATATTTTACAAAGAGCACGTAAAATGAACAAGACACTTTTTGTCAGTCCTGTAGTATGTATTTATTGGATTGAACATGAGACTCACTGAAAATGTGAGTAAACAAATGATACATGTAGCAAACAACAACAACAACATCCCCCCCCCCCCCCCCCCCCCCCCCAACCCCCCCCCCCCCCCCCCCCCCCCAACCTACCCCGTTCCCTACACACACTGTGCATTCAAACTTACGCAAGTCGGACGTCACAAAGCTAAAAATAGCTGACTCTTCATCAGTCATTCAATGGGAAATTCCGCAGTGTGTCTCGACCAAATTGGGTCAGCTCTTGTTTCATTCAGTTTTTCTAGTCTCAGCATAAATGCATGGAACAAAAATTTAGCTGTGTTAACTATTGTTTCCTTCGAACGATTGCTTACAAAGAGAGAGAGATCATCACGTCTTCTTTTTCTGATTTGATCCTCGCGATCTGTGTTTTACCACATCCCATCTCCTTCGCCACATCTCGGCATGATTGGCCGCTATCTAGTTTTTTCAAGGCAGCGACACGCTGCTCTAAAGTCAACGCTTTTCTTTTTCCTGCTGGAGATTCCATTTTCAAACACAGTAGTCTACTGTTGCTTTTGGTTGTGACTGTATCCACAATGCGGAAAAGCGAAAGTGAGCGAAGCGAAAGTGAGTGAGCGAAAGTGGGTCTCCATCTAAACAAGCCACTGATTGGTCAGAAAAGGGACAGGACAACCAATCAACAACCATTTGTGCTACGGCTGCCGAGCACTGACTGCATAACAGTCGAGTTTTCGAAGTTGCGTTTTTATGTACGTTGTGTCCGTTTGTGACAGTGTTTACACTTCCTACGGTCCGAAAAATCGTGTCCGCGTCCGTAAGTGGCAGGTGTCCGCCCGTTAAAGGTTAGTTATTGTTGAAATCGTGTTCGTGCCATGATAAACTGTCCGTATGTAGCAGGTGGCCGTTACAACAAGGGTCCGCTAGACTCAGGTTTTACTGTATTAACAAAAATAACATATTTTCAACATATTTTTAATCCAGGTCCTCTGAAGCTGGGAACAACAGGTATGATATAAATTTGTTCATAATTATATATAATATATCTTACAGTTACAATCTAAAAAAAACCTGACCTTGACCTCCAGTGGCAACCCTCGAGTCATCAGGATGAATATCAATGGAGAAAATGGGTTTACCTGTAAAATATGCATAGATCATATTTACATAATTATAAATATATCTATATATGTTTGAAGTTATCACATTCAAATCGCATTTCAACACAATCCTGATGGTCAGATAATTTGCATGGAAATATTTTCATTGTGTGTTCTTTTTTACATTCAGTCAAGTAATGACTGAATGTCTTAACAAGAGCGGAGAGCAAGGTTTGCCTCCCTGGATTATGGATTATATATCATAAAATGTGTGTCTATCTGTGCGTGTGTGCAGAGTATATCTCAAAAACTACTGGAGGGATTTTGATGAAAATTGGTTTGCACATTTGTGAGAGCATTTAATTGTGTCCTTTTCGCGGATGTTTGATACCGCTTTTCGATGACGTCACATTTTTTTCCTCATCAGTTTGCAGTAAAAATAATATGTACTTTCTGACAAGCACTTTATTTTAATGTTTCATATATATAGTGGTTTCTTCCAATTTCTGATGTCCATCCCTAAAATATCTGCTACTGTTAGTTATGTCAGGGGAAACAACAATTAACATCTAATAAGGGAAATATTCTGTGAAGAAATTACAGTTCTCTTAGACTATATGATAAGTATGTTCTATGGTAGTATTAGTATAGATACACATGTTCACAGTTTTGGACTTGATCCGGTCTGTGAATGCATTGCAAGGCAAGCCTGATCGACTCTTAGACTACAAATATATCTTTTGTCCAGGTCTGTGTACACTGTGTTTTTCTCTCACTATCCTCCATGCCTCTGTCTATCGCGAGTCCTTATGCAATAGACCAATATTTCTAGTGGTTAAGATAGAATCATAGATCTATGCTAATGATTGACCAAATTACAAACTTCAGACATGAGAATTTTTGACGTAAAACCGTCGTTTATTAGGATATCCCATTGCCCACAGTGCGCGTTTTTGTTATCAGCTGCAAGCCTTTATCCCTTCCGCGAGGCATTTATCGATCGATCTTTTGTGACCGTGAAGGCCCAACCCGTCACCCTCAACCGTAATGGCAGCCACGAGGACCAAAAAATCTCCAACTAAACGGTGCACAAAAACGAACACGAAACTCTACTTTGGGGTAACTTTCTTACCGTCGTGCGATACCCATTCCGGCTTGAGCACTTTCATGTCGTTGAATTAAATGCTGCCATCAAAGTCCCTGAAGATGCAGAGTGCAGATTCTCCAACTAGAACAACGCTGCCCCGGTTACAAGACCGTGATGGCTGTCGCAGAAAAGTGACAATAAACAAGCAAATTGAGCGGCGGAAGTGCACAGAGAAAGCGCGCACGAGAGGTTGTGGCAAAGGTCAAGGCCGTGTCATAAGTTCATCTTGGGCTTTGATGTATTTCATCAGTTGCTTCCCTTGCTAGGTAAATCACTGCCCCAAAGCATACCTTTTCATTGTTCACCTGTGTTTTGCGACCTCGAGAAGAATTACCCCATGTATCGCCGGAACGCTGAGGTATGAATCATTTTAACGCTGAAGAAAGTGCTCGTCTCTAAAGCTGTGTGTGCAATGCTCCTTTGTAAGTTGTAACAGAAAGTTTTGCGGCAGAAGTAAATTCAGTGTATTGCTGACAAACTCATATCTTATTTGTTAGAAAGGGGAGTTTATAGATGTCCCAATATATAGAGTATACTTTATCAACAGAATTTGATATGAGCATAACGTGGTTGATTTTGCCAAAGAAGAATTTAGGAGCTCTCCTATTTGCGTTACCATATTGGAATAGAGCACAAAAGAAGTGCATTAAACTGACTGACAGAAGTGCTCAACTCTCATTCAGTCGACACGCGGTAATACATATGCCCTTTGACCTTTTCTTGGGGGTATCCCGCACTATTAACAGAATACGGGATTCTGAGAAAGCTGTTCAAGGGTACTTACGCACTATATAGTGCGCCTTGAGTCGCCTTGTGGTGAGATGAGGGCCGCCCAAAGGATAAAATCGTGATCGTGATTGGCGTTTTTTGACCTTTCTGTGACCGTGATTGCCGAAATGTCCATTTCTGTGATCGTGATGGGACTTTGCCCATGATCCGTGATGACAAAAAAATCAAGTCTCGTGATCGTCATCGTCATTTGTTTTCGTGATCGTGACTGATGGGCATTATTGCAAAGCATTTTATTTTCAACGTACATTTTTCACAGCTGTATCACTCTATGATCCTCTATTCGTCAAGGTGTTTGTGATCGTGAAAACAAAAATCAAGGTAACTGTGATCGTGAAAGCTAAAATTTCCCTTCCCGTGATCGTGATGATACCCCCCCTTTCAGTGGGGCCCTCTGAGATATGTGCGCGTTATAAATTCTCGTATTATTATAATTATTATTATTCGATTTTCCATACACGACTCAAAACCTTTGGATTAAATCAAAAAGAATAAAATACAAGAATATAGAGTTTAAAAAAGAAGAAAACACGTTGAAAATTGAGAAAAAAAGTTTTACAAAAGTCTTGCCATTTACCGGTTGAAGGGACTCAAACTCGAGACCACCGGCACTGGAGGCAAACGTACTATCACCTTGCCAACCAGGCACACGATACCCAGGCGTGAAACTGAATTCAAAGTCGGTTGAACTGCAAACATACCTCACCGGTGTAACACGAAATTTTTACTCCACGAAAAATTTACTCTGGGGTAAATATTTCGTACGAAATTCTTACTCCGAGTACACTTTTCGTACGAGAAAAGAACTCCCCAAGGCACGAAAAAATTACTCCCTCCACGAAATTTTTACTCCCCATTTTTTTTTACTTCCAGTAAAAATATCGTACGCAAAAATGGGATGCGGGCGAAGGGATAATGCCAATAAGTGATCTCGCGCACACGAATGTCGCGCTACCCTCCTTCCACCCCTTCCACCACCAAGACTAACAGGGGACAAGGGAGTAAAAATTTCGTACACCTGGCATGGGAGGTTAAATTGCTCGTGTTGGGGTGAAGTAATTTATTCGTTATTTATTCGTCAGGGGAGTAACACTTGTGTACGAAATGTTTACTTGGAACTCACCTGTCTTGGGGAGTAATTTTCTCGTCAGTGCAACGGGGGAGTGCTTTTTGTCGTAAAGGGAGTAACTTTTTCGTACGAAATGTTTACTCCGGAGTAAAAATCTCGTGGGAGTAATTTTCTCGTGTTACACCGGCACGTCGTGGATTCTCGAGCATGTGTCGACTCGTCGGTGTTTCTTTTTGATTTTTGATTATTTCGACTCATTACGAATGGAATTAGGAAAATGAATAGAATACAAGAATTACGAGTTCAAAAAAAAAATTAAGTTAAAAAAATGTTGCCCTCATAGAGGTTCGAACTCTTAACCACCAATGTAAAGCTAGTCTTACACTGTGCCGAATTGCCCTTGCGAATAGCATTTTCCAATCATTCACAATGATCGGGACATGGTCGCAAGACTTTCGTAAATGTTCTTAACTATTCCTTACAATTCGTCTCTTGTTTTGAACATAGCAACTTGCTCCTAATATTCGCAAGGCCAAGGCGGAAGTCATATTGCTATTTTTTTCGCAACGTACTCGTTAGTACTCGCAAGACATTTGTAATCATCGCAATGTATTCGTGGCGCTAGCAAGCCATTCGCAACCATTCGTTATGCCTGTCTTTACATTGTGCCGAATATCCTTGCGAATATGAACATGTATTCGGCAAAGCCGAAATAGACACATGGACATGAATAATATAGAAAATTGGAAGCCTTACCAATCCTTGCGAATGTCTTACAAATGGTTGTGAGTGCTTGCGAATGTGTTCCGATCATTGAGAATACATACGCATCAAAATCGCCATTTAGTTGCAAGACGTTTGCAAGATATTCTTACTGTTTTTAAAACATTCGCAAGCAATTGCAGTCACTCGCAAGCATTCGTAAGGCTTTCGCAACATTCTTATCAATTGGGAAGAAATGGTCAAAACATTCCTGAGAAATTCGTAATGAATTCGCAACCATTCGCAAGATGTTGGCAAAATGTGCACGAATAAAATCCTTACGAATGCTTGCGAGCGCTACGCATACCTCTACGATGATTACGAATGGTTTGCGAATACTTACGAGTACGTTGCGAAACATTCAGAATATGACTTCCTTGCGAATATTAAAAGCATGTTGCTAATGTTCGGAAACAGAGACGAATATAGTGGCGAATAGTTAAGAACATTTACGAATGTCTTGCGACCATGTCCCGATCATTACGAGTTATTGGCGAATTCTATTCGCAAGGGCAATTTGCCAGAGTGTAAGAGCAACATTACGAACAATGCGAATTGCATACTCGTTTTATTCGTAAAATGTTTGCAAGCACTCGACACTCGCAAGGCCGCTCGCAATGTTCGTAATAGATCCGTATATATGGATTCGTATACAATCGCAATGATCGGTAGCCATTCGCAAGCAGTCGCAACCATTCGTATGACATTCGCAATGATTCGTAAGCCTTCGATTTTTCTCTGTTTTTTCTTGTCCATTCGTCTCTTTTTTGGCCGAATACATTTTCATATTCGTAAGAATAGTCGGCACAGTGTAAGACAGGCTTAAAGGAAAAGCGATCGGGCGCTTTACCAACAGTGAGGTTTTTAGTCTGTCGCACGGGTGGCGAGGGAGATTATAACTTCAAATATTACTCTTGAGTTCTCGACCGTGGGGTGTACGGTTCTCAGTCTGTATCTCACTGTTCGTTCTTAGTCTGTATCTCACTGTTATTATAACTGACCTTATGCTCCCGTTGTTTGGAAAAAACGATTTTCAAACACTAAGGCATTTGAGAAAGTTAAAAGAAAAGTGATGTGTCAAGAGTTTCCTGATGGGGGTTTAAAAATGATTGATGTCATTGATATGCAGTCCTCTTGTTTGTTGTCCTGGGCGGCAAATTTATTGAACGAAAAGCAGGAAAGATGGAAACAGATACCGATACATATGTTTTCGAAGCTTGGTGAAAGGTTGTGTTGCTTCCAATCTAACACCACGGTAAAAAAATTTAAAGGATTGGGATTAATTAAAAATGTATTTTGGAAACAAGTTTTAATTTGTTGGTTGAAAAATAAGGACATGATTCAGCAAGAAAACTGGTTGATTAAAATCAACAATGGCCGAAGCTGTGTTTTCAAAAAAGAAGCAGTATTGTACGAACATGTGTTGCATTTGGGTTATGTGTTGCGGAGTATTAAAAAAAACCGTTGGTAAAAAATACATGCGAAGAAGAGTGATAAGTCCATGTTGTGAATATAGTGCAGTGGAAGATTGACTAGGCTACTAATGTATCACAGTCAAATAGACAGAGAGTGACTCGAGACGGAGAAACAGACAAATGAACAACGGGTGAGAGAAAAATGACGAGAGATTGCGCCTGAGATCAAGAGAAAGGCAGAGAGAGAAAGAGAGAGAGAGAGATATTATACACAGACAAACACTAAGGCAGAGCGAGAGAGAGAGAGACTGAGAGACTAGGAGTGTGTGTGTGACAGACAGTGTGTGTAGCTATAAACAGACAGACTCGGACAGACGAGGTGCAGCTCATTTCCGGAACAGCACAAATGACGAGGTGGGTGACAACACATGATAGTTTGTATTCTAAAAAGGCGCAACTCATTTTTGGAACAGCAAAATGGAGGCCTCCAGTGGCGATAGGTCACGTGCTCCTCCATGCTACCTTCCCCCAACCCTTTACAGTAGATGACCGCTCCTGCGGCCGTCAAAAAAACATACGTTAAGGAGACATTTTATGAAAGAAAGACAGAGTATATCAGATCGGTTAAGGCAGAAATATAGAAGAAGTCGCGTGAAGCAATATAAAAGCATTAGTTTAGTCAAGATCAACGCCACAAACCAATCATCGCCGAGACTACATTCAGATGGTCTCGGCAAACCATACCGAAGACCGAGACGGGTCACGGCTCGCCGCCGCGAAGCACGCGTCCGTAGTACTTACTGAACCTATTTTCTTTCATTCTGAACAAATTTTTAGAGTAAACATCACATATCTATATATTTTTGAATTCAGAAGAAGATGAGAAGTACAATGCAATCATTCTTTAATATGTTTCTGAAAATTCGATTTTAATGAGAAACTTAATGAGCAAACAAATTAATTAATTGTTAAGCTTCCGAGCTGAAATACAATCCACTAGTCCGGACTTTATCGAAGATTGCTCAACCAAAATTCCAATCAATTTGGTTGAAAAATGAGGGTGTGACAGTGCGGCCTCAACATTCACTAAAAGCCAGATATGACGTCATCAAAGATGTGTATCGAAAAAATGAAAAAAAAAACGTCTGGGGATATCATACCCAGGAACTATCATGTGAAGTTTTATGAAGATCGGTCCGGTAGTTTTCTCGGAATCATTCTACACGCACATACACACACACACACACACACACACACACACACACACACACACACACACACACACACACACCACCACCACCACCACCACCACCCGGGCCCTCGTCTCGATTCCACGTCTATGTTAAAACATTTAGTCAAAAATTGACTCAATGTAAAAGGAGAAAGTCGCTGTGAAATACGGAAAGCGGGTATGATACGAGTAAATTGCCATCTCCAAAGCCTAATTTAAAAAAAAGAAACTAACTAAATAATTGGTACTAACTACTCTTTGTTGTGTTCTTCTGACACCTTCGTTAAATAAAAATAATAATCATGCGCAGATGGATGAATGGATGGTTTATTCATTAAGGCCATAGCCCCAAATGAAGGGGTGTGAGACAAAAAGAAAAACATACATACAAATAAATACATAAATAACATCAAACATGACGGATCATACACCATATAATTCACAATACAGCAGTACAGTATCGATAAATACATATGCATACTCTAATCTAACATCAGTCTCCAAAATGATTTATACAAATATATAGCGAGATTCTTCAGAACAGTTGCATTACTGGAAAATACTAATAAAACCATCTGAAAACTACGGGGATGTCTACTATATTTCTGGGGAATATACAATTCTTTTATATCTGCAAGTGCAGAGCAGTAGCAGGAACTGAGTTTCATCTTCAAATGAAGACTGACACATCCGACAATTCATACTATCCAAATTATGAAATTTGTATTATTGAGAATAGACAGCAATCTCAGATATACCACATATAAATCTGACAAGGGCACGCCCGATAAACTTGTGACAAAAAATACCGTTCAACAAAATTAGATTTTTTAAACATTCTATACACTGAAATCGTTCACTTGTTTGTACATGTATATAGTCATCCCAGTCCTGCCATCTGCAATCAATAATCTTCTGTTTAAAACATTGCCAAAAAGCTATTCTCATTTATGACACTCTGATTATTCCATACATATCAAAACCCATATTTACACAAACATTCACGAATGCTTGATGCCCAGGTTACTTTTTCCTTGCAATCTAATGTATACACCATTCTGTATGCTTGGAAGGGTATAATCTGCTTTCATCCATTTCAGCTAATTTCAACCACTATCAAATACAACGAACAGATGAATTTATATTGTCCTTATTCTCCATAAATGAAATCATTTTGAGTACGGCAATTAACTTGCAAACATTTATTTTACAGCAAACAAGTAATTCTTCCCAAGTCCCTACATTTCGGAGCCATTCTAAACAATCGGTTGAACCTGGGCATCAAACTTCAAAAATACATGCAGTGAATCATTTCAGGTCAAGCTTGTACAACTTACTTAAGATTATTAAAACAGCTTTTTACCAGGTCCTGGCATGCAAATTGGAAACTTGATTTTGTTGAAAAGATATTTACAGGAATTTACAACAGACATCAATAGACCACCATAATAAAAAAATTCTCCAACAGCCAAATAACCACCTTTTCTAAAAACCAAAATGCAGGTTTTATTCATATTTACTTTAAGCTGTAACTGAACTGCTGCTCTATACAGACTGTTCTGTAAACCGACAATGGTCTCTGACAATATAACATCATATCCCGTCCGCAAATAATGATGCAAATAATTCTACCAAATCCGGATTAAGAACTACGCCATGTTTACCAAATCTAATAATTTCCAGGGCCAGTTCATTAATAAACAGAGACAATAAAATTGGGCTACAAACATTACCCTGTTAACTCCCTTATTACATTGACCACTCAATCACTCAATGTAGCACCATTTCTCACTCTTTTATTGGCTTAAACATCTTCGTACATGATCCTTATACAAAAATACAACTTTCCGTTAATTCCGTTTTAAACTAAAATAGGCCACAACAATTTTCTTGAAAGTGAATCAAAAACCTTTTCAAAATCAATAAATGCAACATATAATTTAAAGTTATTTACAAACTACTTCTGTATTGCAGCCAACAAAACAAACATGTGATCAATGGTGGAATATCCTTTTTTGAAACCTGCTTGTCACTTTCCATTTATGTTCTTACATTCAATCCACTCTTCCAGTGTGCTATTTACAATAGAACTGTACAATTTACTACTAACATTACACACACACACACACACACACACACACACACACACACACACACACACACACACAAACACACACATACACACAAACAAACAAACACACACACACACACACACACACACACACACACACACACACACACACACACACACACACACACACACACACACAAATACGCAGAGCTACAAGTGTAGCAAAAAAACCACAATTTATACATGTATAATCCGAATCAAGAAAAACAACATCATTACAAGCACTCTAATATAATGCATATACTAACTTGTACAAACTTAACACAAAATAAGCTAGTAAGATAGAATATTTTGGGATGATTACTGTGCTATACAGCGATGCGCAGTCATTCGTGACCACAGCATGCATGGTGTGAGAGTGATAATCATTTGTCTGTATGCCTTGTTCCATAAACGTCTTCTAAGCATGCAGAACGTTGTAGTTATCTTAAGCAATTATACTTTTTTTCTACCTCAACAATTGAATTTGTTGAGTCATGAACAGTTTGACTATGACCTGTCTTCCACGATGTCCTATGCAAAAATGATGAGACCAAAGCATTGATGAACAAACTGTCCTCGGCTGTCTTTTCTGATGGTGATTCATGGCATTGATCATGACTGTCAGTTATTCACCTTCTTCAATCTGACAGGAGCAGATCGGTTCACGAAACCTGGATCTTAATCTGTGCCGCAAACGACCACTACCACACACCCAGGGTCTGGACGGTTGGGTGTCCTCGGGGTCAGGAGGGTAGTCCTTGAGAAAATCAGAACTGATCACATGATCCTGTAAGACGCGACGACGTAGAGAGTCAGGAAGACCGAGACTTGCTGCTCTTTTGTCACGCTGTGGCCCGCAGCCGATCAGATGCGAGATTGTCAGGGCACAGATGTCCCGAAGAGATCGAGGGTGACTGGAAATGTCGTCCAGAAAGTCCATGATGTCACACCAGTTTTTCATTTCTTTAATTTTATCTCTGACAAAGTGAAGTTCTCCATCCCCAAAGGCAAAGTGTTCTTGAGTACAACATTGACCAACAGTATAATGCATCCCCTGGGAACGAACATGACTGAAGATGTCGTTAAGGAAGGCCAGGAAGGGACGGCAATTCCACACGTTTCTTACACTTTGTCTGACATACTCCGAATTTGCCATTTCATGAATTTCTGTATGACAACACGCACTAGCATCATCCGGCTTGTAACCAAAAATCGAATGAAAGTGGCTGAAGAAGTCTTCCGAAAACTTCAAGGTGTCACGCTGGTTTGTTTCTTCCAATTTGTGTCCAATGAATTCAGAATTCACCAGTTCATGGATTTCTTCATGACAACATGCACCTGCAGCATACAGCATCCTAGCGATTCGTAGTTTGCGTCTCTTTACTGCTTGCCACATGGGTGATTGGTAACTGTCCACTGTGACGTTTTGGGCTTCCTGTTTAAGGGACCTCAGCTGTGACTGCGACAACAGAGCCTGGTGCGTTGCCACCCCTGACTGGATCAGAACACGCATTAACATTCTCCTTCTCGCTTCCAGGCGTGATTGGTTCAGACTCCAAGGAGAAATCATCGCTATCTGCTCCAGCCAAGGCAGCCATGATCAAGGTGTTACCCTTACCGTCTGTGGCCAGTGGGTCTGTCTGTGCCGTGAAGAGTTCCCGCACAAGGTCTGATTGACCCTTTTTACAGACAAAATGCAAGACCAGTTCTCCGTTACGAAATGTTTGTGAAACAGTGCTTCCAGCAGCCCTACTGTGCATCAAAAGAAGCAAAGCAAAGTCCCACTTGCGATAGTAAACAGCCGTGCAAACCACAGTATCACCATATAAATCTCGTACGTTAGGGTCAGCGCCAGCCTGTAGCAATGCCTGCACGATCTCCTTCATTGCGTATTTATGGCTGAACATGGCGTCGTGTAGAACTGTTCTGTTGCTTTCTCCTGACCTGGCGTTCAGGTCAAACCCGGTCTCAGTGCAAGCTGTGGCTATGTCTGCTCCACGCCCGAGACACGCTTCTACTTCTTTCCACTCTCTCCGTTCCATTGCTTTGACAAGGACTTGGTGCAGCGTTGTTGTGTCCATGTCGTACAGTCGTAACATGTGGTCCACCACGCACACTCCAGTGACCATACCGCAAGGCTCTGTCCATACACTGTTTGAAACGGGAATCAGCCTCCACATTCAGTAACCTCGAGATTAAACAAATCTGTTCTCTATTCAGTGTGGATTTCGCGATCTTAAGAAAGCACACAATCATGTTTTTGTTTTGTATTTGGGGAACTAGCAAAGATAAAGCCGTTTCATTACACACTTCATTACCGCGCGAATACATAAACCCTCCAGGAAGAGATTCAATTGAAGCAACATGGAGAAGAAATTCTTTGGCTTTCTGAAGTCGCCGTGAAAGAAAAGCTCTCCTCCATGACGCACGAGTACAGACGTTAAGACAGGCACGTAGCGTTTCCCGTGTTACAACCTCTATGCCCAACACGTCTAGGACTCGGACACAAGCAATGATTTCATACTGAAGCACTACTCTTTTATCTGGTTTCCCTTCCTGTACCAGCGAAGTGATGATATTAGTTTCCTCGCAAGTCCGTGGCAGTGTACTTGGACAACTTTGTCCCTCGAACTCATGAAGTAGGAAACTAGCATGCGTGTCAGACTTATCTTCAAATGCATCCATAGTGTGTGTTTTCTCATCAAAACACTACTGCTGTGCCAAGAAAAGACTCCTAATATTCCTGACGATAGTTCCCATGCATGTATTTTTCATGAATCTGCATTGTCAGGATGTGTTTATGGTCTGAATGCTGTCAAGGTCACCACAAGGCAGACAATGTAGACCACAGACTTACTTGTTGTTCCAATGAGAGAGTGGTCTAAGAAGTCGCCGTGTTGGTGTATATTGATAGCGCCAGACGAAGACTGAACTCGAGTGCCTAACACCTTCATAGTTAACAATCAGCTGCTTTGAATAGAAGAGTATTTAAGTGAGAACGACTGCTGGTGAGGTTTTGAACATGCTTGCTGGTAAGAATTTAAATGCAGATCACTGTCATTTGATGACTGATTTTGTTTGTGGCCAGCAGTCAAGTTGTGAAGAAACGAAGAAGTTGTTTGTTGTAGCTGTTGTCATTGTTCAGGGCATCACGCGGTGCTGTTTCAAGTTTATCAACTTGGGCTCTGAAAAAAGATACATTCAATGATTGAGATGGACATTAAAGACAGACAGACATACAGACATACAGACAGACAGACAGACATACAGACAGCACACGCGCACACGTTCGCACGCATGCATACACACACACACACACACACACACACACACACACATACACACACACACACACACACACACACACACACACAGACACAGACACTCTGACATGGATTGCAGGAACTTGTCCGTGCGTACTTGGTCTTGTGCTTGCGTGTACACAGGAAGGGGGATAAGTCACTAGCAGGTCTGCACATTAGTTGACCTGGGAGATCGGAAAAATCTCCACCCTTTACCCACTGTCCAGGCGCCGTTTGTCTCTGAATGAATTCTGACAACAGACGGATCACGCAAGTGAACACGATCACAAAGACTGTCACACGGAGTAAGGTTGGAGAATCTGGGAGCGTGCATGTATGCCACATACACGCTAATTAAGCCACGAGTGTTTTTGTGTTCGATTAGTTATAACTTGATTATTTAATTCAAGAAGAAAG
>NC_090253.1:49969351-50121851 GCF_037325665.1 Littorina saxatilis | reverse complement strand
ATGTTCCATTTCAGTCAACCACATAATAATCAGTAAACACTTAAAAACACATTTCATTTCCAGGCAAATAAACAGTAAACACACAGCAAGTCCTGAAGCCATGCGGCAGGATGCAAAACTCATAAAGGTGACACAAACAAAAGCTATCAAACTAAAATACTATAACAAACAGAACTATAGAGTTTTTATCATCTAATTCTTAACATACATCTGTTACAACTCTATCTTCATAATACAATTCCATCTATACTATTTTATCATGTCACTTCAGTTTCTTTCAATGAATATTTGTATCCCTTGTTTCTGGTGACCACATGGTTCTTTACATTCTATGACTATTTCAGGTTATATTAAATCCAAGTACGTAATCCTTCAGAAATACAAAACCGTGCATCAAATAAGCTTGGAAAACAATACACAGAGACTCTAAGAAACAAATCAACACAATATATGACAAACAATTCTGACCTGATTTAGGAAGAAAACATTTGGAAAGTCTGATTCTTCAAGAGGCAGAATCAGCAAAAATGCTTATGGAAACAAAACGTGCTTTAAGTAATAATTATAGCTTTGACTACTTAAAAATAAAACTACTAAGCCTAGAAAACATTAAATAAACAAATAACATTCACATACATCATATAATGTTGTATCTCTTATTTATTTCTAAATACACACCATTCCTTAGAATTCGAACACATTGGTTCGAGACTCTGGAATAATCCAAGGAAAGTAATCCTGACATTCAATTTGTCAAGAACAAGTTCTTCCCTTACACTACACTGTAAACTAGTTGGGAAAAATCAGTAAGCCAAAAAGTAGTTTGTAAAATGTGAAAGAATGAATTACTTTCACAGGTTTACACGTATGAGCGGTAAAAAAAAAAGGCAAGGTTTTGCGTCATTTAATAGGGATATTACGACAAGAAGCGCTGTATTTCAGGGACGACCAAGTGCAACGCTTTGAAACTATGAGGATCTCGTTCCTATACACAAGACCTATTTCAGGTAAAATATCGTATTGTTACAGATATTTTTTGAAATGTTATGCAATCTTCCGGAAAATTTTTTTAAACTCGTGGTAAGCTTACATTAAATACAAATCATGACTTTGAATGCCTGCAGACAAATGATTGTTGCAAATAGTGCCAATGTTTTATTTACGTATGGTCACTAGTTTACATTTTCTATCCATTGTTTTGTGATGATCACGTGCTACAGCGATGTCCAGTCATTCGTGACCGCAGCATGGTGTGAGAGTATTAACCACTGTCACTAGCAAACCGTGCAGCGGGAACGTTCCATATCTTTGCCGCATGTTTACCAGACTAGCACAATTCCGCCAGTAATCGTACTCAAATAAAACTTTGGCGAGACGTATAACAATTACTTTGTGAGAGGGTGAAGTGGAAGGGGTGCACAGATCAGGAAGCATTCAATAGAGACACAAAGTCAGGGGTTGCAAAAACGTGACTTTTTGTTTTAACATATTATGCCAAACGGCAGAGTAGTTAATTGTGCGTTCACTCCTCAATGTGAATTAGAACTCTGTCGCAATGAAGCTATTGAAACTTCATCCAATCCTCTGGCGAACGTTACGTCGTTGATAATAATCAAACCAGCTGCTACAACACTTGTTCCGGCACACGCACAAGTTCTTTTCTTTCTTTATTTAGTGTTGAACGTCGTTTTCAACAAGTTCTTTTCAAATACTCCTCAACTACATACTTGGCCAAAACGAAGTTAGTGGCTCAATACACAATACTAATCTCTGCAGCTACACACCAAAACAGTTCGCTGGTTCAACCACGATTGAACAACACAATCCAAAGTCACAAAAGACCACACGTACACAGGTCTTAACACTCCCAAAATCACCTTGAGACTGCTGCAGCCTCAAGCTTATCAGTATGATGAACGCGCGCAACAGTTTAAACAATCAACCAATCAGGGCCCATCATCTTGACACACCCACAATTAAGGTACCAAAACACAGCGATCCTGACAGCAGGCACAAGCATCAATGGGTCAGTGGGACATAATTAGACAGGAACTGAAAGAGAGGAACACGAATGAACGTGAAATGTCTTCACTCTATCATTGGTGACAGTTCACCCTGTCACAAAATGTATTGTCTGTATGCCTTGTCTCATAAAAGTCTTTTTAGCAGAACGTTTTAGTTTTCTTCAAGCAATAATATTTTTTCTAACTCAGCAATTGAATTTGTGAACTGTTTGACTGTCTTCCATAATGTCCTATCCAAACATGATGAGACCAAATCATTAATGATCAAACTGTCCTCGGCTGTCTTTTCTGATGGTGATTCATGTCATTGATCATGACTATCAGTTATTCACCTTCTTCAATCTGACAGGAGCAGACCGGTCTATGAAGCTCGGATTGAAAATCGGGATTAATAGGACCAC
This sequence comes from Littorina saxatilis, assembly GCF_037325665.1. Taxonomy (NCBI): domain Eukaryota; kingdom Metazoa; phylum Mollusca; class Gastropoda; order Littorinimorpha; family Littorinidae; genus Littorina; species Littorina saxatilis. Next base: position 50,119,426 of record NC_090253.1, on the reverse strand, counting down.
TTCCACCGCACATCCAGGGTCCACTGTACGGTTCTTTAATGTCCTCGGGGTCAGGAGGGCAGTCCTTGAGAAAATCAGAACTGATCACGTGATCCTGTAATACGCGACGACGTAGATAGTCAGGAAGACCGAGACTTGCTGCTCTTTTGTCACGCTGTGGCCCGCAGCCAATCAGATGCGAGATTGTCAGGGCACAGATGTCCTGAAGGGATCGAGGGTGACTGGAAATGTGGTCCAGAAAGTCCATGATGTCACACCAGTTTTTCATTTCTTCTGTTTTTTCTCTGACAAAGTTTAGTTTTCCATCCCCAAAGGCATTGTGTTCTTGAGTACAACACATACCAACAGTATAATGCATCCCCTGGAAACGAACATGTCTGAAGATGTCGTTAAGGAAGGCCAGGAAGGGATCGCTATTCCTCAAGTGTTTTACTTTTTGTCTGACATACTCCGAATTTGCCAGTTCATGAATTTCTGTATGACAACACGCACTAGCATCATCCGGCTGGTAATCAAAACGCGAATGAAAATGGCTGAAGAAGTCTTCCGAAAACTTCAAGATGTCACGCTGGTTTGTTTCTTCCAATTTATGTCCAATGAATTCAGAATTCACCAGTTCATGGATTTCTTCATGACAACATGCACCTGCAGCATACAGCATCCTAGCGATTCGTAGTTTGCGTCTCTTTACTGCTTGCCACATGGGTGTTTGGAAACTGTCCACTGTGACGTTTTGGGCTTCCTGTTTAAGGGACCTCAGCTGTGACTGCGACAACAGAGCCTGGTGCGTTGCCACCCCTGACTGGATCAGAACACGCATTACATTCTCCTTCTCGCTTCCAGGCGTGATGGGTTCAGGCTTCCTAAAGAAATCATCGCGTACATTCTTGCTATCTGCTCCACCCAAGGCAGCCATGATCAAGGTGTTACCCTTACCGTCTGTGGCCAGTGGGTCTGTCTGTGTTGTGAAGAGTTCACGCACAACGTCTGATTGACCCTTTTTACAGACAAAATGCAAGACCGGTTCTCCGTTACGGAATGTGTGTGAAACAGTGGTTCCAGCAGCCCTAGTGTGCATCAACAGAAGCAAAGCAAAGTCCCAGTTGCGATAGTTAACAGCCGTGCAAACCACAGTCTCACCATCTGAATCTCGTACGTTAGGGTCAGCGCCAGCCTGTAGCAATGCCTGCACGATCTCCTTCATGACGTCTTTATGGCTGAACATGGCGTCGTGTAGAACTGTTCTGTTCCTTTCTCCTGACCTGGCGTTCAGGTCAAACCCGGTCTCAGTGCAGGCTGTGGTTATGTCCGCTCCACGCTCGAGACACGCTTCTACTTCTTTCCACTCTCTCCGTTCCATTGCTTTGACAAGGACTTGGTGCAGCGTTGTTGTGTCCATGTCGTACACTCGTAACATGTGGTCCACCACACACCATTCACCATCCCGCAAGGCTATGTTCATATATAGTTTGAAACGGGAATCAGCCTCCACGTTCAGTAAATTTGAGATTAAACAAATCTGTTCGCTATTCAGTGTGGATTTCGCGATCTTAAGAAAGCACACAATCATGTTTTTGTTTTGTATTTGGGGAACTAGCAAAGATAAAGCCGTTTCATTATGTACTCCATAACAGCGCTCAACCCTACACTCTCTAGGAAATATAAACCCTCTAGGAAGAGATTCAATGGCAGCAACATGAAGAAGAAATTCTTTGGCTTTCTGAAGGCGCCGTGAAAGAAAAGCTCTCCTCCATGATGCACGAGTACAGACTTTAAGACAGGCGCGTAGCGTTTCCCGTGTTACATCCTCTATGCCCAACACGTCTAGGACTCGGACACAAGCGATGACTTCATACTGAAGCTGTGCTTGTGTACATAGAAGTTTTTTATCCAATACGTCTAGGACTCTGAAGCAACCGAACCTTGCATTCTGAAGCTCTGCTTGTTCATTTCGTTGCCATTCCTTAAGCAGTGAAGTGATGATATTAGTTTCTTTGCACGTCCGTGGCAGTGTACATGGAAAGCTTTGTCCCTCGAATTCCTGAAGCAGGACACTAACATGCCTGTCAAACTTATCATCCAATACATCCATATTGTTTCCTTTTTCATCAATCACTCATGCTGTGACAAGAAAACACTCTAAATATTCCCCGCGTTTGTTCGCATGCATGTCTTTTTAATGAATCTGCATTGCCTGGACATGTTTATGGTCCGAGTGCTGGCAAGGTCACCACAAGGCAGACTATGTAGACCACAGCTTTACTTGTTGTTCCAATGAGAGAGTGGTCTAAGAAGTCGCCGTGTTGGTGTATATTGACAACACCGGACGAAGACTGAACTCGAGTGCCTAAAAACCTTCATAGTTTACCAATCAGCTGCTTTGAATAGAAGAGTACTTAAGTAATAACGACTGCTGGTGAGGTTTTGAACATGCTTGCTTGTAAGAATTTAAATGCAGATCACTGTCTTGTGATGACTGATTTTGTTTGTGGCCAGCAGTGAAGTTGTGAAGAAACGAAGAAGTTGTTTGTTGTAGCTGTTGTCATTGTTCAGGGCATCATGCGGTGCTGTTTCAAGTTTATCAACTTGGGCTCTGAGAAAAGATACATTCAATGATTGAGATGGACATTAAAGACAGACAGACAGACAGACAGACAGACAGCACACGCGCACACGTTCGCACGAATGCACACACACCACACGCACACACACACACACACACACACACACACACACACACACACACACACACACGGTCACACACAGACACAGACACTCGACATGGATTGCAGGAACTTGTCCGTGCGTACTTGGTCTTGTGCTTGCCTGTACACACAAAGGGGGATAAGTCACTAGCAGGATTGCCCATTAGTTGACCTGGGAGATCGGAAAAATCTCCACCCTTTACCCACTGTCCAGGCGCCGTTTGTCTCTGAATAAATTCTGACAACAGAGATCAGTCACGCAAGTGAACACGGTCACAAAGACTGTCACACGGAGTAAGGTTGGAGAATCTGGGAGCGTGCATGTTTGCCACATACACGCTAATTAAGCCACGAGTGTTTTTGTGTTCGATTAGTTATAACTTGATTATTTAATTCAAGAAGAAAGCTAGCAGCAACAAGAGGTGCGCTACCCACGTCTGTGCGTGTTTAGGTGCCAGCTGCCACCTGTACTTGTGGCAGATTTACCAAGGTCGGTCGAAGTGACTCAGCAGAAGTGCAGTGTCATCTTCCGAGGGAAGCCTACCGCAGCGACCCGACATCCCTCCCTGGAGCGTCTGTAAAATCGACAAGTCTGGCAGCGGAACGAAACTCAGATGTGGATGGAGCAGCGAGTGCAGGGACGGGGCGGCGTGAGAGAACACCGGGACAAGGAACAGGTGTAAGGAAAAACAAGTCGCGTAAGGCGAAAATACAATATTTAGTCAAGTAGCTGTCGAACTCACAGAATGAAACTGAACGCAACGCAACGCAGCAAGACCGTATACTCGTAGCATCGTCACTCCACCGCCCGTGGCAAAGGCAGTGCACGTGGAATTGACAAGAAGAGCGGGGTATTCGTTGCGCTGAGAAGGATAGCACGCTTTTCTGTACCTCTCTTCGTTTTAACTTTCTGAGCGTGTTTTTAATCCAAACATATCATATCTATATGTTTTTGGAATCAGGAACCGACAAGGAATAAGATGAAAGTGTTTTTAAATTGATTTCGAAAAAGAAATTTTGATAATAATTTTTATATATTTAATTTTCAGAGCTTGTTTTTAATCCAAATATAACATATTTATATGTTTTTGGAATCAGCAAATGATGGAGAATAAGATAAACGTAAATTTGGATCGTTTTATAAATTTTTATTTTTTTTTTACAATTTTCAGATTTTTAATGACCAAAGTCATTAATTAATTTTTAAGCCACCAAGCTGAAATGCAATACCGAACCCCGGGCTTCGTCGAAGAGTACTTGACCAAAATTTCAACCAATTTGGTTGAAAAATGAGGGCGTGACAGTGCCGCCTCAACTTTCACGAAAAGCCGGATATGACGTCATCAAAGACATTTATCAAAAAAATGAAAAAAAGCGTTCGGGGATTTCATACCCAGGAACTCTCATGTCAAATTTCATAAAGATCGGTCCAGTAGTTTAGTCTGAATCGCTCTACACACACACACACACACGTACGCACACACACACACACACACACACACACGCACGCACATACACCACGACCCTCGTTTCGATTCCCCCTCGATGTTAAAATATTTAGTCAAAACTTGACTAAATATAAAAAGAAAAAAAAGAAGAAAGCTAGCAGCAACAAGAGGTGCGCTACCCACGTCTGTGCGTGTTTAGGTGTCAGCTGCCACCTGTACTTGTGGCAGATTTACCAAGGTCGGTTGCCTGGACTGGCGCTGACACGGGGTGGGGCATGGATACCGTTTCTGAGTTGTCTCGTGTTCGTCACGGCCTGGATTCCTACATTTACCTCGAGGATCACGAGTCCAGTGCTATAACGACTGAGCCGCCGGCTACCTAACGCACAATGGCGTGTGTGTGTGTGTGTGTGTGTGTGTGTGTGTATGTGTGAGCGTGTGTGTGAGCGTGTGTGTGTGCGTATGTGTGTGTGTGTATGTGTGCGTGCGTGTGTGCGTGTGTGTGTGTGTGTGTGTGTGTGTGTGTGTGTGTGTGTGTGTGTGTGTGTGTGTATGTATATGCATGTGTTCACAGCAATTCCAGGAAAAGTACTAGACATATCGTAATGACACTTTACATGGAATTGTAATGACACTTTACATGGAATTGTTATGAAAGATAATACACTGACACACAACAGACATGATCTACCGATCTCATCTGGACCATCTGCAAAGGGTGTATATGCTGCAGCACGCCAGTGTCAACGTTTTTTTCTTTGCAACATAAAAGCCTCAATACGTTATGTTTACAAAGACAACCCATGCCTGTTTTATTCATTTTGCTGCTAAGCTACACACGCACGCACTGATACCAACACCAACCCACATATCGTTTCCACTTGCTCTCGCAGTCAAATTAGAACAGTGACAACCAGTTCCAAGGGGCCAATATCAATTACATAACGGTTCAGTGGATTTTCTAAAGACTGTTACTTAAACACTCTCCCAACACAGTCACCTCTAGCAACCAGAGTGTTCAATGACAACTATTTGTGGCCTCTGACTAGAGATTGTGCAGAGGCATTCAGTCATTGACAAGAAAGGCGTCGGTAGTTTGTGTGGCAATCGTCTGTTTGGCTGACTCAACATCCTTGTATGAAGTCTGAGTGCGCGCACGCATGTGTGTGTGCGTGTGTGTGTTTGTGCGTGTGTGCGTGTGTGTGTGTGTGTGTGTATGTGTGTGTGTGTGCGGGTGTGTGTGTGTGCGGGTGTGTGTGTGTGCGTGTGTGTATGCGTGTGTGCGTGTGTGTGTGTGTGTGTATGCGTGTGTGTGTACCCCCGTTTCCACAGGTTTGGTTGCCTAAATCACCATAACGCAACCTAAACTCTGGATGGCAACCATAAATGTGTGGATGGTCGCTTCATTTAACACCGTTAAATTGACTTTTTTGACGGAAAGAATGTCATAACAATGTTCAAAATGACATTCTTTCCGTCCTCTATAGGCGACGAAATAGGTCAAATTTTGTGCATTTTTTAGTGCAAAATTCTTCGATGCCGGAGCGAGTACTGCACCCAGTGCTGTTGTAGTGCAAGTGCACTAGAAAGGCACTGCACCCAGTGCCGCCTCTTAGGTAACCATCCACACTTTAGGTGCGTGTGTGTTTGTGTGTGTGTGTGTTTGTGTGTGTGTTTGTGTGCTGGTGTGTGTGTGTGTGTGTGTGTGTGTGTGTGTGTGTGTGTGTGTGTGTGTGTGTAATTTTTTCCCCGACGAAAACTCCAAGGTCTTACACAGGCATGCAAAGACAGGAATAAAGGGTGTCTCAGCAGAATAATGCACATATGAATGCTTTACAAAACAGTGTGGTCGACTTTCAGTTGTTCACTATAGCTGCAGGTGTGGTTATGAATGGTCTGTGTGCACATTTGGTGTCAGCGGATATGTGAAGTTTTCCAAGTCTGAATCGCGCGGCATTTGCACAGAAAGCGTGGTGAGAGAGAGAGAGAGAGAGAGAGAGAGAGAGAGAGAGAGAGAGAGAGAGAGAGAGAGAGAGAGAGAGAGAGAGAGAGCAAAGGAGAGATCGACAGAAAGAGAGAGAGAGAGGGTTGACGCGTCAGCTTTTCTCTCTTTCACACACACACACACACACACACACACACACACACACAGACACACACACACAGACACACACACAGACACACACAGACACACACAGACACACACACAGACACACACACACACACACACACACACACATACGCACACACACACACATGCACACTGTGACACACACACACATACACACATACACACACACACACAGATACACACTTACACACATACACAACCACACAACCACACACACACACACATACACAACCACATACACACACACATACACACGCACACACACAACCACATACACACACACATACACACACAACAACACACACACACACACACATACACACACGCGCGGTGCATAGAAGAGATGATTTAATATCGGAACAGGATAATAGTGCAATAATGATAATGCTCTCTCACACATTCACAGTTTGAATTTGACAGTACGGTGCTCTTTACTTGAGACGGCCACTTCGTAAGCAACGCTTTGTTAAGTGAATGTAAACACTACAGTAATTTTCTAACAACGGCAGTAGTCCATACCTTGCAGTCCTCAACAGTACGGCCCATCTAGAAGCGAGAATGTCCACTGAAACCTGCTGGCAACGTGAGAGGGCGGAGAGCAGGCAGTTGTCCAGTAGGCCGGTCGGTCAGTTCACGGCCACAAAACTCTGACAAGCAAACGAGAAGGAGAAGAAAACCCGAGAGATCACCTAGTCAGACAGCCTTTCAACACGAGGCCGTCAGCTCAAAACACGAGAGCTAAAAGGGCGAGGCGTGTAGTTGGCATTGAGAAGGAACTAAAAACTGGGCCCGGTGACGTCGACAATTTGAATCGAATATTCATAGAAAACGTTTTGGCAGTGACAACGAAATAACAACTGGGTGACGTCGATAATGTGAATCGAATATTCATAGAAAACGTTTCAAAAAGAAAGGCCAAGGGTGTGTGTGTGACAGTTTGATTCACTGCGAAACTGGATTTTCCTTGTCCATGTTTATTCACTTTCGTCCTGTTGACATCGCTGTGTGTCGAAACCTACTGTTTTCCTTGTGACATTTCTTGAGCCTTTTCACTTTTTCTTCACTCGAAGAGAGGCACATGATTCGAGATAGGCTTGCGTCACTGTTTAATACTACCTTGAGGATGTGGCTATCTATGCCTATCCGGGGCTTTCAACGCTTTGAACGTTTTATTCGTCGTTTTGCATCGGTGACCGAACTTAATCTTGACATATTTGTTTGATTTTATGATGACCGATATTTGATGTGGCTACTTGAAATTGTCGTGATATCTTGCGTTCGACATTCTACCGGCAATTTTAGCTTAAAAACAAATTGCACATGTAATATGTATTAAGATTTGCTGTTGAAATATGACTTAGCCCTGATTGACCGCAAGATATGAAGATTCATATTTCAGTTGATTAACAATTAATTGAAGGTTCTTATTAGTCGTGGCATGTGAACATCGCTACACTGATTACTTTCCTTGTTAGTGTGTGTCCTTTTCCTCGCTTTTCATCGAACTGTTTGTTGCAAAACATGTTTTCCTAGACATTATCGATCGCATGTTTTCCTCATCTCCAAGTAGTTTTGGGAGTATATGCCAACCTACTTGACTTTAAGGTGGGACTTGGCGTGAAATTTGGTTACAAAATCTTCCAAAATTGTGTTTTGGGTATTATTCATTTTTTGCTAATAAAATATGCCTACAAACATAAACTGTGTGTATTTTTACATCAAAAGTCCAATAAATGTCTTATTTCAAGACTTTAGGTAAGCAGGTGTCATAAAATGTGAAAATACGATCGTCACCGAACTGCAAAAATAGATGATTCTGAGCCTCAGTTACGGCCATTGCGCCACCGCGAACCCTATCGTGTGAGCTACCAAAGGTAACACTTTGACTGTGTTGGCTAACTTTTTATGTTGACTTTTAGTTCTGTTTGGTGTACATAAACTAAATCCTTCTTTCAAAGGCTATTTTCTCAGAACGCATGATTTGTGAGTGTTTATAACTAAATTCGGCACACACAAAAAAGGATTGCACCCATTTTCTTACCTTAACTAAAGCATTCATTCCCGTGTCAATTCATTCAAACGTTATATTCCATAAAATGCCCTTCACTTGGCTATCTGGCACATGGTTCGGACCAAAGATGTCTTGTTTATATTGTATATGTAATTCTATCATATTATAAGATGACAGTGGTATTGACAATACGACTTATGTGCTTGTAATTATATATGTGAACCTATGTTTTATGTGCTGTTGTCCTATCAGTGAATGTCCTAATCATTCTTATAGAAATTAATGTTCGTTACAATCTTTTACAGGCAGGCAGGGTGTGCCGAAGAAAATGTTCCATTTTTATGTAACATTCTAATGGAGCATAAAGTGTTATTGTTGTTGTAATTGTTATTGTTTTACAGGGGTCACGTGACCGCCGCCCAGATAAGGGTAACCCCAAAGTCTACCTGACAAAACGTGAGGTACTGATAAAACATCGACGAAAATTCAACAATATGGCAACTTTTACATACACGGAGAAACTGAGCCAAATCAAATATCTAAGCAGATTAGGTTGTTTTGTTTCGATATCTTGCGTATTTCTTCTTGTATGTCATGTCTACTGATGCAGGTGTCGATCGTATGTAAACCTGCTAAGACTTATAATAATTGTCTCAGCAAATTTGTCCAAGGGTATGGGTGAGGTAACTTTTAACGTTTAACGATGTTCACCATCCACACAACGCAACACAAGAGGAGTTTGGTGTTCCAAATTTCATTCACTAACATTACAAAATAAAAAGAGGTCTTCGGTTTACTTACACAAAATGCAAACAATGTTTATCTTTAAACCAAAATCAAAAGCTACACAAACAGCTATAGTTCACACCAGATTAACAACTCAATGAACATTTACATGGTCGATCAACAAAGACCAACCTTACCCCTGAAACAAAGCAATAACAACATAAGTATATTTCAACAACAATAATAACAAAGAATACTAATTTCAATTTTATCCTGAACACCTTTTTTGTCACCTAAACAATCAAACAAAACTATGCTCACATAAGAAAATGACAAACATGATACAAAACAATACAAATATAGTTATGACAAGAAAATGGAACGACTTAATTATACAATATATCATGTAAATCATGATACAAGAATCCAACCGCATAAGAAACATTAATTCAATCACCACCTCTGGTGCCTGTAATAACAAATTCCGTTGAACATGGACAAGAAGTTGTGCTTTGATGAATTCTAAGCCAAGTACAAATCAAAACTTGACTGCGCCCACCAGTGACAAGCCAAAACTTCGGCACCCAATGCCTTACATTCTTCTCAAAATGACCGACAAACATTTCAATTCACTTTTGACCAAAACACCTGCTGCACACACAAAAATGTGTATGCTTACCAATAATACATTTACATAACTTGCATGGTGATTCCTTTTTCATCGAACGAAAGACTATGTTCCATTTCAGTCAACCACATAATAATGATTAAACACTTAAAACACATATTCATTTATAGGCAAATAAACAGTAAACACACAGCAAGTCCTGAAGCCATGCGGCACGATGCAAAACTCATAAAGGTGACACAAACAAAAGCTATCAAACTAAAATACTATAACAAACAGAACTATAGAGTTTTTATCATCTAATTCTTAAAATACATCTGTTACAACTCTATCTTCATAATACAATACCATCTATACTATTTTATCATGTCACTTCAGTTTCTTTCAATGAATGTTTGTATCCCTTGTTCTTGGTGACCACATGGTTCTTTACATTCTATGACTATTTCAGGTTATATTAAATCAAAGTACGTAATCCTTCAGAAATACAAAACCTTGCATCAAATAAACTTGGAAAACAATACACAGAGACTCTAAGAAACAAATCAATACAATATATTAAAACAATTCTTCCCTGATTTAGGAAGAAACCTTTGGGAAATCATGAGCATGAAAATCTGGTTCTTGTGATGGAAAGTCAGATTCTTCAAGAGGCAGAATTAGCAAAAACGCTAATTATAGCTTTGACTACTTACAAAACAACACTTCTAAACCTAAAAAAACCCCATTAAAATAAACAAATAACATTCACATACATCATATAATATTGTATCTCTAATTCCTTTCTAAATATACAAAAGGACACAACATTCCTGAGAATTCGAACACATTGATTCGAGACTCTGGAATAATCCAAGGCGAAAACTTTACAACTTTTAATAAATTGATCTCTAACAAAATTGTTAGACAGCGTTATGACACTATCTCCTGACAAAGTCTAACAAGTCATTCCAAAACAAACGTACATACTGACACCTCCACAGACAGTGTTGAATAGTATCTCTCTCTTCCCGACATAAATGATATACAATACATCATTTACAACTCCCATCTGTTTAAATGCAAATAATTATAGTTGCCAAAATTCTGTGCAGCACTCTGATTTTGAACCATTTTAATTTCATCTCTGATATTTTATTTTTATATATAAAAACCGATTTCCAACCAATATCCCCTTTTAGTTTACTTTCCCATTTTATACAACAATTTGAACGCTTTCCTTTCTGTCTTAATTTTTCATAATAAATTGTTGCTCCTTTTACTTGATAATGAATAATTTATACAGACCTACTTCAGCCATCAGCCATACTCATATTCTCCAAAGCAATATCAAAACTTGTTTAATTGCCTCAACACATCAGTCGGCCTTGGTCAATACATATGAAACAAAAGACGATATGCTCCCCCTCAGACCGACAAAAAGCTGGTCTGTCAACAATCCATCAAACATCTTATAATATCTCTTTTTCTGCATGTTCTTTAAGCCTCTACAATTTACTGAGGCAACCGTAATCTTATTCATATAATCTACCCGTCATAAGCAATAATAGGGCACATTTTCAACCAGTGACTTAATACATTAAAGCCATATGTACTCGGTGACTATACACGCTAATTGCTTTACCAACAGCTGGAGACAGACTAAATTAAGTTCCCTGCAAAATATTGTGGTCTAGGACCCCTTAAATGTTGAGATATTTGAATTTTCATTTTGATCTGGATCGTCCTATTTATAGATTTGGCAACACATGTAACGTTGATGCAAGGGAGAGAACACCGCGGCTTTGTTGACATCCTCACTTTTTCAGAGGCTAGAACAAGCTGTAATGCATGTATTATGGTCCGCGCATGGTGACGTATCGTCATTATATGGTCTTATGGTGCGTTTGACATCGATTGTGGGCAAACTACACTTTGTAAACACGGGAGTGCGTTAGTATGCCTTTAATAACTTACTAATAGCCGGACAGCAGCATGCTTTCATAATAAACGAATTCAATCTCTCGAAACTCCTCACATCCTCTTAAACACGAAACATACAAACTTCTTCTACAACTCACCACGTCAGCACACACACTCCAAACATGACAGACACAGACCCATTCGCTCGTCTTTCGCATGCTTTTAATTCTTACTTGCTTCAATCTGAACATCCTCACTATTAATTCACGTGACGCGTGTTAAAGGCTGCACACGCATAAACCAATCACAATGTGGCACAGGCGACTGACATCAAATGATAATGGTATAACAAACTCAGTACTGTCAAGGCAAAGAGAACAGCCAAACACAAGCACGAGCAAAGCTATTGCAAGCAAAAGTACACAGATTGAACATTATAAGGCCAAAAAAAAAATTTGTCTGTTTAGGGTAACCCGACCGACCCTATCGATTTGGCGCCGACCCAAAAACTTTTTTTTTGATTTCAAAAAAAAAAAAGAAAAAAAAAGAGGTAAAAATGCTAAAAAGAGACATTTTGCGTTTCTTTCTCTCCCTTTCTCTCTGTTTTATTTATACGTTAGTTTTGAAACATGTATTCATCAAATATAAGAAGTGAATGTTCAGCCAACATAGCATTTACACAACAACAACAACAAAAAAAACAAAAAAAACTTTACCTACCTACCGACCCTCCTTTTTTGGGTCATGTTACCCTAAACAGACAAATTTTTTTTGGCCTAATGATAATACGAGAATTTATAACGCGCACATATGTCACCACAAGGCGACTCATACACATTCGTTCGCATAAACAACTCAAGCATACTCATATACACTTACGCATAAATTACAGGAAGATGACAAGGCAACAACACAAACAGAGACACGGCACTCAAAAGTAAGCATGACAAAGAAAAGAAAATTTCAAACAATAATTATGTACATGGCTATTTACAACTGTTCTGATTCAGGCTTGCGGGTTAGACGGGTGGGTGAGAGAGGGGGGGGGGTGTAGCGGGGCACTGTAGTCTGAGGATTATTTGGGGAAAAGAAAAGTCTTGAGGCCAAATTTAAATACTTTGTAAGACTGTTGTTGTTTATCAGACAAAAAGGCATACAAACAACCAGACAAACAAACAAACGAAAAAGCAATTAGTGTAAACACGTGTCAGTGTATTTTTCACATGAAATTGTACGAAGAACAAAAGAACAAGAGAAAAAAGCAACAACAACAACAACACCGAGCCAACTATGCCTGCCATACCCGACACAGCAAACTCGGTACATTAAGGGAAACAACTATGCCTGCCATACCCGACACAGCAAACTCGGTACATTAAGGGAAAAAAGGGCGAAGCTATTACAAGCAAAATCACACAAATTCAACATATGGAGATATAAACCACAACAAAAAGAATAACAAGCAGACACTAGTCAGCTAAACAAATATTCATTGTATTTCACACATGTATGTTTACAGAAAGGAGAAAAATATCTAACAAAACAAAGGATCTAAAAAAAACACCACACAAACCAAACACAGAGCAGCTAAACGTACCACAGAAAGCTAAAAATATGTTCTTCTAACGGGACGGTCCTTAGTTTTCCCGACCCCTCCCACGCTGACCTCCCCTGTCCTCTACATAGATTGACACCCGTGCCGGCACAGTCTCACACTTCCCACGCAAACGTATACCTCTCGCTGAGCTTAGTGAAGTCAAGTTATCGACACCACAGGAGCAAGAAACAACGATTTGAAATATAAATTGCAACAACAACAAAACAAAAAAATTGTTTTGACAAATCAGTAAGCCAAACAGTAGTTTACAAATGGCAAAGAATGAATTACGTTCACAGGTTTACACGTATGAGCGGTAACAAAAAAAAGGCGCAGTTTTGCGTCATTTAATAGGGATATTATGACAAGAAGCGCTGTATTTCAGGGACGACCAAGTGCAACGCTTTGAAACTATGAGGATCTCGTTTCTATACACAAGACCTATTTCAGGTAAAATATTGTAGTGTTACAGATATGTACAGTTTTCTGTTTTTGTTATGCAATCTGCTGGAAAATGTTTTTAATCTCGTCGTAAACTTACATTAAATAAAAATCATGACTTCGAATGCCTGCAGACAAATGATTGTTGCAAATAGTGCCAATGTTTTATTTACGTATGGTCACTAGTTTACATTTTCTAGTCCTGTAAACACGATCGAATATTTTGAAATGATCACGTGCTACAGCAATGCCAGGTCATTCGTGACCGCAGCATGGTGTGGGAGTGATAACTACTGTTACTCGTAAACCGTGCAGCGGGAACGTTCCATATCTTTGCCGTATGTTTACCAGACTAGCACAATTCCGCCAGTAGTCGTACTCAAATGAAACTTTGGTGAGACTTGTAACAATTACTTTGTGAGAGGGTGAAGTGGAAGGGATGCACAGACCAGGAAGCATTCAATAGAGACACACAGTCAGGGGTTGCAATAATGTGACTTTTTTTAACAAATACCAGACGGCAGAGTGGTTAATTGCGCGTTCACTCCTAAATGTATAGTAGAACTCTGTCGCAATGAAGCTATTAAAACTTCAAACAATCCTCTGGCGAACGTCACATAATAATCAAACCAGCTGCTACAACACTTGTTCCGGAACACACAAAAGTTATTTTCAAATACTCCTCAACTACATACTTGGCCAAAACGAAGTTAATGGCTCAATACACAATATTAATCTCTGCAGCTACACACCAAAACAGTTCACTGGTTCAATCACGATTGAACAACACAATCCAAAGTCACAAAAGACCACACACATGTCTTAACACTCCCACTTTGACACTTTCTTTCCTTATTTGGTGTTTAACGTCGTTTTCAACCGTTCAAGGTTATATCGCGACGGAGGGAAGGTAGGTGATGGGATAGAGCCACTTGTCAATTGTTTCTTGTTCACAAAAGCACTAATCAAAAATTTGCTCTGCTGCAGCCTCAAGCTTATCAGTATGATGAACGCGTGCAACAGTTTAAACAATCAACCAATCAGGGCCCATCATCTTGAAACGCCTACAAGTTACCAAAACACATCGATCCTGACAGCAGGCACAAGCATCAATGGGTCAGTGGGACATAATTAGACAGGGACTGAAAGAGAGGAACAAGAATGAACGTGAAATGACTTCACTCTATCATTGGTGACAGTTCACCCTGTCACACAATGTATTGTCTGTATGCCATGTCTCATTAAAAGTCTTTTTAGCAGACTGTTTTAGTTATATTAAGCAATAATACTTTTTTCTAACTCAACAATTGAATTTTTGAACTGTTTGACTGTCTTCCACAATGTCCTATGCAAACATGATGAGACCAAATCATGATTGATCAATCTGTCCTCTCTTATGGTGATTCATGGCATTGATCATGACTATCAGTTATTCACCTTCTTCAATCTGACAGGAGCAGGACGGCCTATGAAGCTCGGATAGAAAATCTTCATCAATAGGAATACATCCTCCGCACATCCAGGGTCCCCTGTACGGTTCTTTAATGTCCTCGGGGTCAGGAGGGTAGTCCTTGAGAAAATCAGAACTGATCACGTGATCCTGTAAGACGCGACGACGTAGAGAGTCAGGAAGACCGAGGCTTGCTACTCTTTCTTCACGCTGTGGCCGGCAGCCAATCAGATGCGAGATTGTCAGGGCACAGATGTCCCGAAGGGATCGAGGGTGACTGGAAATGGGGTCCAGAAAGTCCATGATGTCACACCAGTTTTTCATTTTTTCTGTTTTTTTTCTGACAAAGTTTAGTTCTGCATCCCAAAAGGGAAAGTGTTCTTGAGTACAACATTCACCGACAGTATAATGCATCCCCTGGGAACGAACATGGCTGAAAATGTCGTTAAGGAAGGCCAGGAAGGGACTGCTATTCCTCACGTGTTTTACTTTTTGTCTGACATACTCCGAATTTGCCAGTTTATGCATTCCTGTATGACAACACGCACTAGCATCATCCGGCTCGTAATCAAAACCCGAATGAAAATGGCTGAAGAAGTCTTCCGAAAACTTCAAGATGTCACGCTGGTTCGTTTCTTCAAATTTGTGTCCAATGAATTCTGAATTCACCAGTTCGTGGATTTCTTCATGACAACACGCACCTGCAGCATACAGCATCCTAGCGATTCGTAGTTTGCGTCTCTTTACTGCTTGCCACATGGGTGATTGGAAACTGTCCACTGTGACGTTTTGGGCTTTCTGTTTAAGGGACCTCAGCTGTGACTGCGACAACAGAGCCTGGTGCGTTGCCACCCCTAACTGGATCAGAACACGCATTACATTCTCCTTCTCGCTTCCAGGCGTGATGGGTTCAGGCTCCCAGGAGAAATCATCGCTATCTGCTCCACCCAAGGCAGCCATGATCAAGGTGTTACCCTTACCATCTGTGGCCAGTGGGTCTGTCTGTGTCGTGAAGAGTTCCCGCACAAGGTCTGCTTGACCCTTTTTACAGACAAAATGCAAGACCGGTTCTTTGTTTCGGAATTTGTGTGAAACAGTGGTTCCAGCAGCCCTACTGTGCATTAACAGAAGCAAAGCAAAGTCCCACTTGCGATAGTCAACAGCCTTGCAAACCACAGTCTCACCATCTGAATCTCGTATGTTAGGGTCAGCGCCAGCCTGTAGCAATGCCTGCACGATCTCCTTCATGGCATCTTTATTGTTGAACATGGCGTCGTGTAGAACTGTTCCGTTGCTTTTTCTAGACCTGGCGTTTAGGTTAAACCGGGTCTCAGTGCAGGCTGTGGCTATGTCAGCTCCACGCTCGAGACACGCTTCTACTTTTGTCCACTCTCTCAGTTTTATTGCTTTGACAAGGACTTGATGCAGCGTTGTTTTGTCCATGTCGTACAGTCGTAACATGTGGTCCACCACACACCATTCACCATCCCGCAAGGCTCTGTTCATACATAGTTTGAAACGGGAATCAGCCTCCACGTGCAGTAACTTTGAGATTAAACAAATCTGTTCTTTATTCAGTGTGGATTTCGCGATCTTAAGAAAGCACACAATCATATTTTTGTTTTGTATTTGGGGAACTAGCAAAGATAAAGCCGTTTCATTATGTACTCCATAACAGCGCTCAACCCTACACTCTCTAGGAAATATAAACCCTCTGGGAAGAGATTCAATTGCAGCAACATGGAGAAGAAATTCTTTGGCTTTCTGAAGGCGCCGTGAAAGAAAAGCTCTCCTCCATGATGCACGAGTACAGACTTTAAGACAGGCGCGTAGCGTTTCCCGTGTTACAACCTCTATGCCCAACACGTCTAGGACTCTGACACAAGCGACGATTTCATACTGAAGTTCTGCTTGTTTATCTTGAAGTTCTGTGTCCAATACGTCTAGGACTCTGACACAACCGAACCTTGCATACTGACGCTCTGCTTGTTCGTCTGGTTGCCATTCCTGTAGCAGTGAAGTGATGATATTAGTTTCATCGCAAGTCCGTGGCAGTGTACATGGAAAGCTTTGTCCCTCGAATTCCTGAAGCAGGAAACTAACATGTCTGTCAAACTTATCATCCAATGCATCCATATTGTGTGTTTCTTCATCAATCACTCATGCTGTGTCAAAAAAAGACTCCTAATACTCCTCACGATTGTTCCCATGCATGTATTTTTAATGAATCTCCATTGCCAGGACATGTTTATGGTCTAAGTTCTGTCAAGGTCACCACAAGGCAGACAATGTAGACCACAGACTTACTTGTTGTTTCAATGAGAGAGTGGTCACAGAAGTCGCCGTGTTGGTGTATATTGACAGCGCCAGACGAAGACTGAACTCGAGTGCCTAAAACCTTCATAGTTAACAATCAGCTGCTTTGAATAGAAGAGTATTTTACTCAGAACGACTTCTGGTAAGAATGTGAATTTAGATCACTGTGTCTTTGTGACTAATTTTGTTTGTGGCCAGCAGTCAAGTTGGGAAGAAACGAAGAAGTTGTTTGTTGTAGCTGTTGTCATTGTTCAGGGCATCACGCGGTGCAGTGTCCAGTTTATCAACTTGGGCTCTGAAAAAAAGATACATTCAATGAATGAGATGCACATAAAAGACAGACAGACAGACAGGACAGACAGACACGTTCGCACGCATGCACGCAAACACACGTGGTCCACATGTAGAAACTCATCCAGCATTTGTAGAAGCAATGTAAAATAGAAATGCATCACATCCAGCGTTAGTTTCAAGATTATTCCTTTGGACAGAATTAGCATGTCCCGGGTTTAGTGTAGCTTTGAGGAACCAGTCCGGTCCGTCTAAATGAGAATACTGCGCAAAGTAAAAGTTTGTCTTCTTCTGCGTTAATGGGTTGAAATTCCCACGTACAGTCGTGTCTTTGCACGAGTGGATGTTCACGTGAATGACTGTTTTAACCCCGCCATTTGGGCAGCCATACGCCGCTTTCGAAGGTAGCATGCTGGGTATGTTAGTGTTTCTATAACCCACCGAGCTCTGACATGCATTACAGGATCTTTTCCGTGCGCATTTGGTCTTGTGCTTGCGTGTTCACACGAGGGGGGATGAGGTATTAGCAGGTCTAGCAGGTCTGCATATTAGTTGACCTGGGAGATCGGACAAATCTCCACCCTTAACACACCAAGCGGCCGCGGCCGGGATTTGAACTCACGACCTTCCGATTAGGATGCGGATGTTTTATCCACTAGGCCACCGACTGCTCCCGTCACCCCGCAAAGTAAACGTAATCTTACGTACCTTTCAATCAATTCTGACGACAGAGATCATGCAAGTGAACACGATCACAGAGACTGTCACACAGAGTAAGGCTGGGGAATCTGGGAGCGTGCATGTACATGATGTATGCCACAGACACGCTATGCCACGACAGTGTTTTTATATTGATTATTAATTACTTCATTAATTAATTAAAGTAGAAAGCTAGCAGCGACAAGAGGTGCGCTACCCACGTGTGTGCGTGTTTAGGTGTCATCTGCCACCAGAACCTGTGGCAGATTTACCCAGGTCTGTTGCCTGGAATGGCGCTGACACGGGGGTGGGGCATGGATATTGTTTCTAAGTTGTCACATAATGTTGACTCGTGTTCGTCACGGCCTGGATCACAAGTCAAATTGGCTCCCCTCCACCCCTCTTTCAAATAAAGTATACTCAGCCCGAGAGAGAGCAAACAGGAAGTTAACAGCGCAAAAGTCAATCGTTTAATAAAGCTGTCAATGTCATGGAGGCAGTGTAGGTCCGGTTTCAGGCTGGCTTTGGTTTAGAGAAATAACTCTTTTTTTCTCGAGTCGGATTTTAACAAAAAAGAAGATTCTCCATCTGTGGCCATTTCTGAATGATGGAATTTCCGTCCCAGATGGAAGCATTATAAACATATGCACACAGTCATACCAGGGAGCGAGAGAAAAAACTGTACATAGAGGGTAGACATGTTTAATGCTGAAACAGTGTTGTGGAGAGTCTAGAGGCAGTAATAGAAAGGCTGTGGGATCACGGATGGAATTTGAGAATGTTCCAAACGTGTTGGTCCTGGTTTTGGGGATGGCTTGAAAATACTCAAGGAATTTCACATAGTAAGGGGGGTGAATTCTTAAAAAACCTGTACCCTCGCAAAAAGGTGCTCACTGAACAGAAGACGATCTTTTGTCCAAATATTTGTTTTCTCCAACATATTTCTAAAATTGGTATATGTGTACATGAATGTGCAAATATATAGTGGCCATTATTTCAATTGTGTGACTTGCAAGGTTTTAAAGTAATTTTTGTTAAATGTCAAATTGAAGGCCAAAACCGTTTCTCTGAAAACAAACATTACGTACGATACCTCTGACTTGCTTAAACGCTTTGAACTTCGTTTTGCAGGGGCGACCAAACGGTACATCTTAATCTTGACATATCTGTTTGAAATTTGTATGACGGATACTGATTTGCATGATGTGTCGAACGCAATATGTGTCGTGATACTAGCATCAACGTTTAATCTCGGATATTAAAGAATTTCGCTAATAAAAACTCTTGAAATGTTGTCGACACAAGTCATCCACCAAAGTCTGTTTAATAAGCATTTGTAAAACCTACCTTAAATTGTCGCGATATCTTGCGTCCGACATTCTACTGGTTATTGTCGCTTAAAAAACAAAATGTATATGTAATATGTAATAAGATTACTGTTGAAATATTACTTAGCTCTGATTGACCTGCTTGTTGCAAGATATAAAGATTCATAATTCAGTTGATTCACACTTGAGGGTGCTTACCAGTCTTGGCATGTGAACATCGCTACATTACTTTCCGTGTCAGTGTGTATCCTTTTCCTCGCTTTTCATCGTACAGATTGTTCCAAAACATGTTCTCCCAGACAACGTTTTTTTGTTTCTTCGATCGCGCATTTTTCTCATCTGAAAGTAGTTTTGGGAGTATGCCAAGGCACTTGACTTCAAATCGAAGTCGTTTTGTCATTCAGTCTTTAAGGTTTGCTGGGTAAAAAGGCCAAGCGAGGGCAGAAAAGTACACACACACACACACACACACACACACACACACACACACACACACACACACACATACACACACATACACACACACACACACACACACACACACACACACACACACACATACTCTTTTTATCTTTCTCTCTCTGTCTGTCAGTTCGTTCGTCAGCCCGTCGGTCTATCTGCCTGTCAGTCAGTCCGTCTGTTTGTCTGTGTCTCTTCTCTCTCCATGACGCCGCTCTCTCTGTGTACCAGCATGCAACTGAGAGGCACAAAAAGAAGGCCTTAAAAAATTAGGCCTGATTTTTGTAAGGCATTATTTCTTTTGGTGCAATAATATTAGTGCTCTCTCACACATTCACAGTTTGAATTTGACAGTGCGGTGCTCTTTACTTTAGACGGTTACTTCGTAAGCAACACTTTGTTGAGTGAATGACAAAACTACAGTGATTTTCTAACACCGGCAGTAGTCCATACCTTGCAGTCCTCAACAGTACGGCCCATCTAGAAGCAAGAATGTCCACTGAAACCTGCTGGCAATTTGAGAGGGCGTAGAACACCAGTAGGCCGGTCGGTCAATTCACGGCCACAAAACTCCAACAAGCAACGAGAAGGAGAACGCAACCCGAGAGATCACCTAGACAGCTAGCCTTACAACACGAGGCCGTCAACTCAAACTACGAGAGCTAAAAGGGCGAGGCGTGTCACTGACAGTGACTACTTGGTGATGTCGACAATGTGAATCGAATATTCATAGAACACGTTTCAATAAGCAAGGGTTTGTGCGAGAGTGTGACCGTATGATTCACTGCGAAACCGGATTTTCCCTGTCCACGTTTATTCACTTCCGTCCTGTTGACATCGCGGTTTGTTGAAACGTACTGTTTTTCTGGTGACATTTTTGGAACCTTTCACTTTTTCGTTCACTCGTAGAGTGGATTGTGCTGCTGTTTAATACTACCTTAAAGATGTGGTTTATCTGTGACTATTCGGGGCTTTAAAAGTTTTGACCACTTTAAACTTTGTTTTGCTGCGTTGACCAAACGGCACATCTTAATCTTGACAAATTTGTTTGATTTTTTTATGACCGATATTTCATGTGTCGAACGCAATATGTGTCGTGATTCTGGCATCAACGTTTCAATCTCAGATATTTTCTAAATCTCGCTTTTAAAAACTCTTGAAATGTTGTCGACACGTCTACTATAACGATGTATCAATCTGCTGTCTTTCAAGTCATCCACCAAAGTCTGCTGAACGTTTGATAAGCATTTGTGAAAACTACCTGAAATTGTGGCGATATCTTGCGTCCAACATTCTACCGGTTATTTTCGCTTACCAACAAAATACACATGTTACATGTAATAAGATTTACTGTTGAAATATTACTTAGCTCTGATTGACCTGCTTATTTCAAGTTACGAAGATTCATAATGCAGTTGATTAACACTTGGAGGTGCTTATACCAGTCTTGGCATGTGGACATTGCTGCAATGATTACTTTCCTTGTCAGTGTGTGTCATTTTCCTCGTTATTGATCCTTCAGTTTGTTGCAAAACATGTTTTCCCAGACAACGTTTTTTTGTTCCTTCGATCACATGTTTTCCTCATCTGAAAGTAGTTTTGGGAGAATGCCAACGTACTTGGCTCTGATTGACTTGCTTGTTGCAAGATATGAAGATTCTTTTTCCAGTTGATTAACACTTGAGGGTGCTTATTAGTCGTGGCATGAGAACATCGCTACAACGTTTTTTTGTTCCTTCGATCACATGTTTTCCTCATCTGAAAGTAGTTTTGGGAGTATGCCAACCCACTTGACTTCAAATCGATGTACTTTTATCATTCAGCCTTCAATGTTTGCTGTGTAAAAGAGCAACGCCAGGGAAGAAAAGTACACACGCACAGACACAGACACAGACACACACACACACACATACACACACACACACACACACAAACACGCACACACACACAAACACACACGCACACACACACACACACACACACACACACACACACACATACACACACACACACGCACACAAACACACACACACACACACATACACACTCACACACACGCACACACACTCTAACATAAACTCAATGAATGTTTTTCTCCATTTTTAAAAGTTTTTGTTAGACATGAAAGATGGTTCGGTGTACATATATTTCCCAATCCCGACCCCATCCTCCCACTTATCCATTTTTTCGAATAATGTTTCTAGTTAAAGACAAACAAACACATATGTTTAGGAGAAATGTAATAAAAGAAAGACAAAGTGTCAGATCGGTTAAGGCAGAAATATAGGAAAAGAGAAGGTCGCTGTGAGATAAGGGAAGCGAGTATGATACGAGTAAATTACCCACCTACAAAGCCTAAATTAATAATACAATTTAAAGAATAAATTGTATTATCACTACTCTGTTTGTGTTCTTCTGACACCTTCGTTATATAAGAATAATAATCATGCGCAGAGCTAACAAGTGTTGCAAAAAAACACAATTTTTATATAATCCGAATCAAGAAAAAACAAACCATCCTAACAAGCACTCTACTACAATGCAATGTATAATACTAAAATGTACGAAGCTAACACAAAAATAGGAGCTAATACGTGTACGTACTAAGATAATCTGCAGTGTACTAAATCAGTATGGTCTGTATACCATACCACGTACATGTAAATTCTTGTTGTGGTCCTTTCTTTGTATTTGGGTATCTTCAATCTGTTTTGGTGTATTGCAGTGTCGTTAAGAGTATGCTTACATCGGGAATTCATAATACATTTTGCAGGTGTTACTAAAATGTAAATCTGTAGGGTACCCTTCAGCATATATTTCAATAAATTCATTCGTACTTTCTAGAGGCTTTCAACGATCTCAGGAAAACAAGACAGTGCAAAGTAAATGCATCGTCTTTGATATATCCATTGCCATTAACATGCCACTGTAAAAATAAAAGAAAGAAAATAAAAAACATTCTGACCCAGAACTAATTCTAACAGATAATATGCTCCAATTATTAAACAAAAGCCACGTCGACGCTCCCAGACATACACAGATCTTACGGATGGACAGAGGAGTAGAGTATTTGTTTTGGAATATGAGTATAATATTGTCTTAACAAATCAAAAATGTCTGTACCAATTTTCATAACAATCCGGTGGGTAGTTTTTAGAGAAATGTTTTTCACACACACACACACATACGCACACAATCACACATTCTTTAGGAGACAAACCTCCCTCTCCACTCTTGTTAAAACTTAAAGATACGTGTTTATAACTAAACTCGGCACACACAAAAATGGATTGCACCTTTTTTCTTACCTCAACTAAAGCATTTATTCCTGTTTCAATTCATATTCACGTTATATTCCATGAATTGCCCTTTACTTGGCTATCTGGCACATGTTTCGGACCACAGATGTCTTGTTTATATTGTATCTGTAATTCTATCATATTATACAATGACAGCACTCTGGGTCAGAGTTATTGGTAATGCCATACATGTGCTTGTTATTATATACGTAGACCTATGTTTTATGTGATGTTATCCTATCAGTAAATGTCCTGATAATTCTTATTCTTATGTAACATTCTAATGGAGCATAAAGTGTTATTGTTGTTGTAATTGTTATTGTTTTACAGGGGTCACGTGACCGCCGCCCAGATAAGGGTACCCCCAAAGTCTACCTGACAAAACGTGAGGTACTGATTAAACATCGACGAACATTCAATAACATGGCAACTTTTACATACGAGGGGAAACTGAGCCAAATCAATTATCTATGCAGATTAGGTTGTTTAGTTTCGGTATTTTGCGTATTTCATCTTGTGTGTCATGTCTACTGATGCAGGTGTCGATCGTATGTAAACCTGCTAAGACTTGTTATAATTGTTTCAGCAAATTTGTCAGAGGGTATGGGTGAGGTAACTTTTAACGGTTAACGATTTTCACCATCCACACAACGCAACACAAGAGGAGTTTGGTGTTCCAAATTTCATTCACTAACATTACAAAATCAAAAGAGGTTATCGGTTTACTTACACAAATGCAAACAATGTTTATCTTTAAACCAAAATCGAAAGCTACACAAACAGAGTTCACACCAGATTAACAACTCAATACAAATCCAAATGGTTGATCAACAAAGATCAACGTTACCCCTGAAACAAAACAATAACAACATAAGTATATTTCAACAACAATAATAACAAAGAATACTAATTTCAATTTTATCCTGAACACCTTTTTTGTCACCAAAACAATCAAACATAAAACTATGCTCACATAAGAAAATGACTAACATGGTACAAAACAATACAAATATAGTTATGACAAGAAATTGGAACGACTTAATTATAAAATATATCATGTAAATCATGATACAAGAATCCAACCGCATAAGAAATATGAATTCAATCACCATCTCTGGTGCTTGTAATTACAAATTCCCTTGAACATGAACAAGAAGTTGTGCTTTGATGAATTCTTGGCCAAGTACAATCAAGACCAAATCAAAACTTAACTGTGCCCACCAGTGACAAGCTAAAAGCTTCATCACTCATACAAAAAAACGTCGACACTCAATGCCTTACATTCTTCTCAAAATGACCGACAAACATTTCAATTCATTTTCGACCAAGAAACCTGCTGCATACAAAATAATGCACATGCTTACCAATAATACATTTACATAACTTCCATGGTGATTCCTTTTCGTCGAAAGAAAGACTATGTTCCATTTCAGTCAACCACATAATAATCAGTAAACACTTAAAACACATATAGGCAAATAAACAGTATACACACAGCAACTCCTCAAGCCATGCAACAGGATGCATAACTCATAAAGGTGACACAAACAAAAGCTATAAAACTAAAATACTATAACAAAGAGAACTATAGAGTTTTTATCATCTAATTCTTAAAATACATCTGTTACAACTCTATCGTCATAATACAATTCCATCTATAATATTTTATCATGTCACTTCAGTTTCTATCACTGAATGTTTGTATCCCTTGTTCCTGGTGACCACATGGTTCTTTACATTCTATGACGATCTCATGTTATATTAAATCCGAGTACGTAATCCTTCAAATATACAAAACCCTGCATCAAATAAACTTGGAAAACAATACACAGAGACTCTAAGAAACAAATCAACACAATATATTACAAACAATTCTTGCCTGATTTAGGAAGAAAACATTTGGAAATCATGAGCATGAAAATCTGGTTCTTGTGATGGAAAGTCTGATTCTTCAAGAGGCAGAATCAGCAAAAATGCTAATGGAAACAAAACGTGCTTTAAGTAATGATTATAGCTTGGACTACTTAAAAACAAACCACACGTCTAACCTAAAAAAAAACCACATTAAAATAAACAAAGAACATTCACATACATCATATAATATTGTTTGTTTAATTCCTTTCTAAGAATACAAAAGGACACAACATTCCTGAGAATTCGAACTCATTGATTCGAGATTCTGGAATAATCCAAGGTGAAAACTTTACAACTTTTAAGAGATTGATCTCTACTAAACAAAATGATTTTTTTTTTCATTTAACAAAACGCTACCAGCGTTATGACATTATCTCTTAACAAAGTCAAATAAATCATTCCAAAATGAAACTGACACCTCCACAGACAGTGTTGAATATTATCTCTCTCTTCCCGAGATAAATGATATACAATACATCATTAGCAACTCCCATCTGTTTAAATGCAAAAATAGTTGCCAAAATTCTGTGCAGCACTCTGATTTTGAACCACTTTAATTTCATCTCTGATATTTTATTTTTATATATAAAAACCGATTTCCAATCAATATTCCCTTCCAGTTTACTTTCCCATTTTATACAACAATTTGAACGCTTTCAATTCTGTCTTAATTTTTCATAATAGATTGTTGCTCCTTTTACTTGAGAATGAATCATTTATACAGACCTACTTCAGCCAGCAGCCATTCTATTATTCTCCAAAGCAATATCAAAACTTGTTTAATTGCCTTAACACATCAGTCGGCCTTGGTCAATACATATGAAGCAAAAGACGATATGCTCCCCCTCGGACCGACAAAAAAGCTGGTCTGTCAACAACCCATCAAACATCCTATAATATCTTTTTTCTGCATGTTCTTTAAGCCTCTACAATTTACTGAGGCAACCGTAATCTTATCCATTAAATCTACCCGTAATAAGCAATAATAGGGCACATTTTCAACCAGTGACTTAATACATTAATAACACATCAATAGACAGCAACATGTTTTCATAATGAACGAATTCAATCTCTCGAAACTCCTCACATCCTCTTAAACACGAAACATACAAACACAAACTCGTTCTTCTACAACTCACCACGTGAGCACACACACTCCAAACATCGACAGACACAGACCCATTCGCTCGTCTTTCGCATGCTTTTAATTCATACTTGCCTCAATCTGAACATCCGCACTATTCATTCTCGTGACGCGTGTTAAGGCGGCACACACATAAACCAATCACAATGTGGCACAGGCGACTGACATCAAATGAAAATGGTATAACAAACTAAGTACTGTCAAGGCGAAGAGAACAGCCAAACACAAGCACGAGCAAAGCTTTTGGAAGCAAAAGTACACAGATTTAACATTATAATGATAATACAAGAATTTATAACGCGCACATATCTCACCACAAGGCGACTCATACACATTCGTTCGCATTAACAACTCAAGCATACTCATATTCACTTACGCATAAATGACATGAAGATGACAAGGCAACAACACAAACAGAGACACGGCACTCAAAAATAAGCATGAAAAAGAAAAGAAAATGTCAAACAATAATTATGTACATGGCTATTTACAACTGATCTGATTTAGGCTTGCGGGTGAGATGGGTGAGGGGGGTGGGGGTGTAGCGGGGCACTGTAGTCTGAGGATTATTTAGGGAAAAGAAAAGTCTTGAGACCAGGTTTAAATGCTTCTAAAGACCGTTGTTGTTTATCACACAAAAACTCAACTCAACTCAACTCAACTCAAATTTTATTGGCTTCAATTTTCATAGAAGAATTTGTCTTGCGCTTGGGAGAAAGTAAGAGTATAACATATAAAAACAGCATTCATATCACATTTCATGTATCACACACAGTAATCACTAGTATAAGCCTACAATTATCACATTTGTACCTGTATCATACATGCAAATAAATAGTATCACATTTCCACGTATCACACATAATATATACATTACATAACATACAGCAAGCTTCCATCTCCCGCGCTCCCCCCCCCCCTCCCACTCATACATATCCTCGCACGTGCGTCGACTCCATACAAATGACATCATCAGTCCATTAACTAAAATGCACAATAACTAGTAGTGGGTACATAATACTTAATACGTGCTCAACTAGACCTGCTAACTAAAATAATAACAGAAACAAAAACAAGGACTGGGCACAACATTTACACGTGTGTAAAAGGCATACAAACAACCAGACAAACAAACAAACAAACGAACAAGCAATTAGTGTAAACACTTGTCGGTGTATTTTACACGTTGGTACGAAGAAGAACAAAAGAACAGGAGAAAAAAGCAACAACAACAACAAAACCGAGCCAACTATGCCTGCCATACCCGACACAGCAAACTCGGTACATTAAGGGAAAAAAGGGCGAAGCTATTACAAGCAAAATCACACAAATTCAACATATGGAGATAAAAACCAAAACAAACAATAACAAGCAGACACTAATCAGCTAAACAAAAATTCATTGTATTTCACACATGTATGTTTACAGAAAGGAGAAAACTATCAAACAAAACAAATAACTAAAAAAAACCACAAAAACACAAACCTAACACAGAGCAGGTAAACGTACCACAGAAAGCTAAAAATATTTCCTCCTCACGGGAGGGTCCTGAGTTTTTCCGACCCCTCCCACGCTGACCTCCCCTGTCCTCTACATAGATTGACACCCGTGCCGGCACAGTCTCACACTTCCCACGCAAACGTATACCTCTCGCTGAGCTTAGTGAAGTCAAGTTAACGACACCACAGGAGCAAGAAACAACGTTTTAAAATATAAATTGCAAAAAAAAACAAAAAAACAAAATTGTTTTGACAAATCAGTAAGCCAAACAGTAGTTTGTAAAATGGCAAAGAATGAATTACGTTGACAGGTTTACACGTGTGAGCGGTAAAAAAAAAAGGCAAAGTTTTGCGTCATTTAATAGGGATATTATGACAAGAAGCGCTGTATTTCAGCGACCAAGTGCAACGCTTTGAAACTATGAGGATCTCGTTTCTATACACCTATATATGGACCTATTTTAGGTAAAACATTGTATTGTTACAGATATTTACAGTTTCCTGTTTTTGTTATGCAATCTTCCGGAAAATGTTTTTAATCTCGTCGTAAGCTTACATTAAATAAAAATCATGACTTCGAATACCTGCAGACAAAAGATTGTTGCAAATACTGCCAATGTTTTATTTACGTATGGTCACTAGTTTACATTTTCTAGTCCTGTAAACACGATCGAATGTTTTGGGATGATCACGTGCTACAGCGATGCCAAGTCATTCGTGACCGCAGCATGGTGTGAGAGTAATGACCACAGTCACTGGTAAACCGTACAGCGGGAACGTTCCATTATTATCTTTCCCGTGTGTTTACCAGACTATCACAATTCCGCTAGTATTCGTACTCAAATGAAACTTTGGCAAGTCTTATAACAATTACTTTGTGAGAGGGTGAAGTGGTGCAGAGATCAGGAAGCATTCAATAGAGACGCAAAGTCAGGGGTTGCAATAACGTGACCTTTTTGGCTCACGTAAGTGTAGCCTATGCGATCGTAACTTTGTCTGTCTGTGCGTGCGTATGTGCGTATGTGCGTGCGTGCGTGCGTGTGTATGTCTGTGGTAGACACTCTAACATTTGAAGACGTCACATTACATTGACGTCACATTATGACGTAAGAGGGTTAGACGTCACGCGAAGGAAGTACTGAAAGTCTCGGTCATTATTATTTTGAGCGGGCCGAGACTTGTCCCTGTAAGTAGGCTACATGCAGACAGACAGATCTAGATCTAGTGTCTCGCTTTCTTGCACAGTTTCACCTATGCTCTTTCAGTGTGTGTGTGTGTGTGTGTGTGTGTGTGTGTGTGTGTGTGTGTGTGTGTGTATGTGTGTGTGTGTGTGTGTGTGTGTGTGTGTGTGTGTGTGACGGAGTGATTGAGTTTGTGTTACTGTTTGTCGATTTCTTACGTGAGCCTTGATGGCTTCGCCTCTTGTTTTAACATAAACCAGACAGCAGAGTAGTTAGTTGTGCGTTCACTCCTCAATGTGAAGTAGAACGTACTCTGTCGCAATGAAGCTATTAAAACTTCAAACAATCCTCCGGCGAAAGTTACATCGTTGATAATAATCAAACCAGCTGTTACAACACTTGTTCCAGCACACACAGAAGTTCTTATCAAATACTCCTCAACTACATACTTGGCCAAAACGAAGTTAGTGGCTCAATACACAATACTAATCTCTGCAGCTACACACCGAAACAGTTCTCTGGTTCAATCACAATTGAACAACACAATCCAAAGTCACAAAAGACCACACGTACACATGTCTTTACACTCTCAAAATCACTTTGACACTGCTGCAGCCTCAAGCTTATCAGTATGATGAACGCGCGCAACAGTTTAAACAATCAACCAATCAGGGCCCATCATCATCTTGAAACGCTTACAAATTACCAAAACACAGCGATCCTGACAGCAGGCCCAAGCATCACTGGGTCAGTGGGACATAATTAGACAGGGACTGAAAGAGAGGAACAAGAATTAACGTGAAATGACTTCACTCTGTAGCTAAGTGGCTTACCCCGTCTCTCTGTGTGTGTTATCTCCTGCCCGACCCAGTTGCCTCCCCTGTCTATCGCTATTCCCTGTGTGTGTATGTGCTAGTCGCATTGGGCTTACCCTTAAATATTGCCCTTTGTGCTAGGAACTCCCTAACTTTAAAATGGTGAGAAGCAGCAGAGTAACCTCTAACCATCAGTGCCTAAGGAGTGACTAAATAATACCTGGTTGTCGTTGTGCACTGTACTTTATTGTTGTAAACCGATCAAAGAAATGTGTTTACTATCGTAGGGTAGACTCTTGACCGGATTCATTACTAATCTAGGTGGTAAGATCCCATAACTTTCCCGGCCCCGTTTAGCTAGTATTATGCATCAGCTTTGTAACAGCTTGTAATCTAATGAGCCTTATCCTGTGTGTAATGCAGACAGGGCCCTCTTCCCCCTTTATCTAGTATTATGTATCAGCTTTGTAACTGCTTGTAATCTAATGAGCCTTATCCGGTGTGTAACACAGACAGGGCTCTCTGCATCTTTAACGATCCCTATCATTGGGCAGGAATTTTAGGTACACCACCCCCCGTTGGCTTAGACCACGTATCCTCCCTATTGGCTTATCGCCACAGGGAATCGGAAGTGACCACTGTCTTTAAAAGAGCGAGCATTAGAGTAGAGCAGACAATGCGATTTGTGATAGTGAGCTGTGTGCTGCTCCTATTGTGTCGTCGCCGTGAACGAGTCGAACCTCTGCCCAAATTTGTCGCGAACCGGTCCAGCGTGTAGTTTAGCGCGAAGTTGTAAGTGGTCGACTTGTGTTTAATTTCCGAAACCTGTGCTCTTTGTCAGCAGCATATTTTGTGTTTGCGTCCAGTCAAGTGTGCTCACTGAGGAGAATCTGTAAGTAACTAAATGCTTTATTCATTCCTTATGCTTTATTCTTATGTTTCATTTGATGCTATGATGTTTGCTTATATATGTACATTTTGCCGCTGATTTGGTCCCGGGCGATGTCCGACCGGTCACGCGTCAGAGTTGATGACGCCACATTTTGATCTATCGGAGAGATGTGTTTTCTAGATCAGTTTCTAATTACTTTCATGATTTGGCGCTGAAATTGAGCGTTAATAACTTTTAATATTTGATGACCAGTTGTTCTAAAGTTGTTTTAGAGTCTTGTGAATTAAAGACTCGTAAGAATCAAGTAAGGCAGACTCGTTCTCATACGCTTCGTTTCGATGAGACTGAAAAGCCTGTCTCACAATATTTTATGTCGAGTAGACCTATGTTAGATCTCCTTTTTTACAAGGACAGTTTTATAACGATGAAGTCCGGTAAGGTAAGTCGAACCTTTCTCAGATTTCGGTTTTTGATGAGAAGGGATTTGAATACTTTGCTGGACGGAATTCCGCTTCGTAGCCAGTTTGGTGAGGAACAAAGAGGTTCTCATTTTTTGCTTCGCTGAGGATCGTTCTTTGCTTCCAGCACTGTAACCGTAACTTTGTGTAGGCGAAGTGTACAACAACATGACATGTTTTATGAAGTTTTGTGATGCATTACTTTTCATGTGTTCGACTGATCATGTTGCTGCATTTTAAGCCGTATGTCGTTGACGGTTAATTGGCTTATGTAAGATTTAGTGTCCGCCATTTTGACCGGCGTCCCCCGTGTAATGTCAGAGCGGCCCCCCTTTCCCTATTTTCCCTCTGTTCGGTGTGTCCCTTTTCCCGCCAGTTCAATGGGCTTTGTTTGGGGAAAAAACACATACACATCTTTGTCACAAAGATGTGAGTAGCATATTTGTGAGGTGAAACCACGTCGTGTTTTTAACCTCCCTAAATAGTGAAGGGCGATGCGTAGCTGACCGGAGAGGCGTTATCACGGGTTTTGTGCGTTGCACGAGAAAACCATAGCTTGGGATGAGCTGTGTTTTGAGACATGTAGCTGGTCTGGGGTAAATAACGTCACAGCGTTTGAGATTTTCAACCGGGAAGGTTGTCGGCGCGTGTCAGACTTGTTCTGGGAACAAGTACTCTTTCAAGAGACGGGTCTCTTAAGGTAAATGATTTACTATGTTGTATATTATTGACGTTGGAATACATAGCTGGAGTGTAAAGGTTAGTGTATACAAAGTGCACCAAATATTAGGGTGAAGCTTTGAGAGAATTCTTGATGTAATTGTATCACGGTTTTTCATGGGGAATTTCTTGAACATAAATGTTACGCATTTATGTTATGTTTAAGACGGTGATGCTTTGTATGGGAGTGTTATTCATAGATTAAGTATTAGTTTGGATATTGAATGTGGA
Source organism: Littorina saxatilis (assembly GCF_037325665.1). Taxonomy (NCBI): domain Eukaryota; kingdom Metazoa; phylum Mollusca; class Gastropoda; order Littorinimorpha; family Littorinidae; genus Littorina; species Littorina saxatilis. The sequence continues at coordinate 50,087,141 of NC_090253.1, read as the reverse complement.
CGGACTGTGAACGTAGAATGAACGAGAATGTATGAGTTGGTACATGAACGTTTGGAAGAAGAGATGGTTTTAGAGAATGTTGTATTAAGACTTGGTTAAATTCTTTAGGAGTTTCCATGAGGGTTTTCCATGGCGTGTACGAGGGAGGGACCTTACACGGAGAAGCGCGGGACGATGGTGGCGAGCAAGGGACCACATCGGCGCAGATGACTAGACGAGGGGAGTCTTCATCGATACCGGTCGTAGCTGACGACGGTTGTTTTCGCTAATGGCGGAAGGGCTTCTCGGGGAGAAACGTGAAAGGTGTGCGTTGGCATCTACAGTGAAAGGTGTGTGTTGGCATCTACAGTGAAAGGTGTGTGTTGGCATCTACAGTGAGAGTTTTTGAGAGTTTTTGGGAATTCATTATTCTACGAGGATTCAGCGACACAAGGAAGTGAAACTGGCGACATGCAGTGAGCCGTGAGTGTCTGTCAGTACCTTCTTGTGTGCGTTAATCTATATTTGAGAAAGTATCTTTATAATATGTATTTACATGCATTGAGTGAAAGCTAAAAGATTGTGCGAACTGTGTGTCGAAAAGTTGATTCGTATTGTTGTATTTGAAGTGAAGAAGTATGTTGTTTTTGGTTGAGGAAATAATGAGCCTGTATTCCTCCCAAATTCTGTTGTTGAAGTGTTTGGTGTGAAAAGGGTAGAGACAGTGCAATAGGGCAGAACACGTACATATGAAAGCAATTTCATTTATTTCACATGCAAACCACTTTATGACAATCTTGTACACATGTACATGGCTTACCTTTCCTGCTCATTTTCCCAGTTAAGAATGTATTCAATCAACAGCCATTGCCGGATAACATCTGAAGCTATATAGTTAACTACTTGTTCAGACCTTAAGCAACCTGTGTGTTGGTTGGTATTCAGACTAGATGTGTTAGTCTGATTCTCTCTCTCCCTGTCCTTTGTCAGGCTTTGTGTCAGCCACAGTCATGTTATGTATTCTTTCCTGTGTCACTCTACTGGTTCTACTCTGTTTGTCACATGCATTTTCATATATTTTGCTAGTCTCCATTTGTATTACCCTTTTACCTGTACATAATCTTATGAGTTTTGATTATCATTCCTTTGATGAATTCAGACATGAGAATGATAGAGATCTTCTGAGTTAAGACCTCAGACAAAAGGAAGATACAGGCTGCACAATTTTGACTGTTAATTCTCATGTTGCACTTTAAAGGCGCTTTCCTGCAGAAGAACTTTGCGACTGATAAAGCTGAACATTATGTGCAGTCGCGCTTGCACTTAAAATGTGTTTGCCTACAGAAGAGCTTTGCGACTGATAAAAACCTTAACATTTTGTGCAGTCGCATAGATGCAAAACAGACTTTTAATCTAAAGCGATATGATTTAGTCGCGCTTCCCTGTAAAGTAATAGACTGTTGTCTAACGCTTCATTTTGAAGCATGGGAGCTTGCGCTTACCCCATGCCTGAGTTATCTTTCTTATTCTTGTCGTTATTAATTCAACTCCATGAAGATGTGTCTTCATGGCGATGAACATGCTTAATAATAACTATTATTTTGCAGTTGCGGTTCATGCAGTTGGTTAATTTATGTAAAGCATTTTCCTATGCAAGGCTTAGGCCTAGGGGAAGATGTTGGTTATTTCCCTTGACATTAGCTGTTGTGGAGTTGTTTAACTCACTGTGGATTCTCTTTCAGAGAATGCTGTGTCTGCAGGATTTTGGCTAAATTGTTACTTGTCTATGTGTGTCATGATTATTTTGACAAATGATACATTCATTGGTTTATGCTTTGTATTATGTCATGTGTGACTTAGAAGGCATGTTGTTTATAATTGTATTTTCTTTTCTTTTTAGTGCCTTCTTCTTTACACTGCTTTCTGGTTGATACCAGAACTCATAGTTTATATTTCTGGCTACTAGAATAATTACCTTATTACACTATTTCTGGTTTCATATTCATAGCTTATATTTCTGGTTCTATTATTGTTTCTAGCTGATTCTGGTACTGGTAAATACCAGGATTCATAATTTCTAGTTCTGGTCTATATATTAGAGTTCTGTTATTGTTTCTAATGTATAACTTATAGCATTGTTTCTAGTTGCTACCAGATTTAGCTAAACTGTTTTGGAATATATCTGATTTAGATAAGCTACCTGAGTGGTTATTCTTAGTTACATTTTGCTTCAATAAAAGATAAGTTAAGATAAGTTAAAGCAACCTCTGTCTTTGGTGTCTTAATTGTATGCTCCTCTGCCTGTGCTATATATCCTTTTCCTTCCACCCGACCTTCCCACAACTATATCATTGGTGACAGTTGATAAACGTCTTCTAAGCAAGCAGAACGTGTTAGTAATCTTAAGCAATACCACTTTTGTTCTACCTCAACAATTGAATTTGTGGAGTCATGAACTGTTTGACTGTGAGCTTTCTCCTGCACAATGTCCTATGCACACATGATGAGACCAAATAATTGATGAACAAACTGTCCTCGGCTGTCTTTTCTGATGATGATTCATGGCATTGATCATGACTGTCAGTTATTCACCTTCTTCAATCCCACAGGAGCAGAACGGTTCACGAAACTCGGATTGAAAATCGTCTTCAAAAGGACCACATCCACCACATATCATGAGTCCATCGAACGGATGGGTGTCCTCGGGGTCAGAAGGGTAGTCCTTGAGAAAATCAGAACTGATCACGTGATCCTGTAAGACGCGACGACGTAGAGAGTCAGGAAGACCGAGACATGCAGCTCTTTTGTCACGCTGCGGCCCGCAGCCAATCAGATGCGAGATTGTCAGGGCACAGATGTCCCGAAGGGATCGAGGGTGACTGGAAATGGGGTCCAGAAAATCCATGATGTCACACCAGTTTTTCATTTCTTCAATTTGATCTCTGACAGATCTTAGTTCTTCGTTAAAAAAAAAGAAGGAATGCAAATATTTTACAGTAGAACACATACCAACAGTATAATGCATTCCCTGGGAACAAACATGACTGAAGATGTCGTTGAGGATTGCCAGGAAATCACGTTTATTCCTCACCTGGTTTACTTTTTGTCTAACATACTCCGAATTTGCCAGTTCATGAATTTCTGAATGACAACACGCTTCAGCACGAAAGTGACTGAAAAAGTCTTCCGAAAACTTCATCAGGGGGTCACGCTGGTGTTTTTTTTCCAATTCGTGTCCAATGAATTCTGAATTCACCAGTTCATGGATTTCTTCATTACAACATGCACCTGCAGCATACAGCATCCTAGCGATTCGTAGTTTGCGTCTCTTTACTGCTTGAAACATGGGTGATTGGAAACTGTCCACTGTGACGTTTTGGGCTTTCTGTTTAAGGGACCTCAGCTGTGACTGCGACAACAGAGCCTGGTGTGTTGCCACCCCTGACTGGATCAGAACACGCATTACATTCTCCTTCTCGCTTCCAGGCGTGATGGGTTCAGGCTCCCTGAAGTAATCACGGCGTACATTCTTGCTATCTGCTCCACCCAAGGCAGCCATGATCAAGGTGTTACCCTTACCGTCTGTGGCCAGTGGGTTTGTCTGTGTCGTGAAGAGTACCCGCACAAGGTCTGATTGACCCTTTTCACAGACAAAATGCAAGACCGGTTCTCTGTTAAGGAATTTGTGTGAAACAGTGGTTCCAGCAGCCCTACTGTGCATCAACAGAAGCTCAGCAAAGTCCCACTTCCGAGAGATAACAGCCGAGCAAAGCAAAGTCTCACCATGTGAGCCTGGTACGTTAGGGTCAGCGCCAGCCTGTAGCAATGCCCGCACCATCTTCTTCTCCATGTTTTTACGGCTGATGGCGTCGTGTAGAACTGTTCTGTTGCTCTCTCCTGACCTGGCGTTCAGGTTAAACCGGGTCTCAGTGCGGGCTTTGGCTATGTCCGCTCCGCGCTCGAGACACGTTTTTATTATTTTCCACTCTCTCAGTTTCATTGCTTTCACAAGTATTTGGTGCAGCGTTGTTTTGTCCATGTCGTACACTGGTAACATGTGGTCCACCACACCCCAGTCACCATCCCACAAGGCTCTGTTTATACATTGTTTGAAACGGGAATCAGCCTCCACATTCAGTAACCTCGAGATTAAACAAATCTGTTCTCTATTCAGTGTGGATGTTGCGATCTTAAGAAAGCACACAATCATGTGTTTGTTTTGTATTTGGGGAACTAGCAAAGATAAAGCCGTTTCATTACACACTCCATTACTACGTGGATACATACACCCTCTTGGAAGAGATTCAATTGCAGCAACATGGAGAAGAAATTCTTTGGCTTTCTGAAGGCGCCGTGAAAGAAAAGCTCTCCTCCATGATTCACGAGTACAGACTTTAAGACAGGCGCGTAGCGTTTCCCGTGTTACAACCTCTATGCCCAACACGTCTAGGACTCTGACACAAGCAATGATTTCATACTGAAGCACTGCTTGTTTAACTGGTTCCCATTCCTGTAGCAGTGAAGTGATGATATTAGTTTCCTCGCAAGTCCGTGGCAGTATACTTGGAAAACTTTGTCCCTCGAATTCCTGAAGCAGGAAACTAACTTGCCTATTATCCGATGCATCTATGTTGTTTTCTTTTTCATCAAAACACTCATGCTGTGTCAAGAAAAGACTCCTAATACTCCTCACGATTGTTCCCATGCATGTATTTTTGATGAATCTCCATTGCCTGGACATGTTTATGATCTAAGTGCTGTCAAGGTCACCACAAGGCAGACAATGTGGACCACAGACTTACTTGTTCCAATGAGAGAGTGGTCCGAGAAGTCGCCGTGTTGGTGTACATGTATATTGACAACGCCAGACAAAGACTGAAGTCCAGTGCCTCAAACCTTCAAAGTTTACAATCGGCTGCTTTGAATAGAAGAGTTTACTCAGAACGACTGCTGGTGAGGTTTTAAACACGCGTGCTGGTAAGAATGTGAATGCCGATCACTGTGTCTTTTGGTGACTGATTTTGTTTGTGGACAGCAGTCAAGTTGTGAAGAAACGAAGAAGTTGTAGCTGTTGTCATTGTTCACGGCATCACGCGGTGCAGTGTGTGTCCTGTTTATCAACTTGGGATCTGAAAAAGATACATTCAATGATTGAGATGGACATAAAAGACTGACAGACAGACTGACAGGCAGACTGACAGACTGTGAGACAGACAGACTGTGAGACACACAGACAGACATACGGACAGACTGTCAAACAGACGGACAGACAGACAGACAGACAGACAGACAGACAGACAGACTGTGAGACAAACAGACAGACAGACAACAAACGCACAAACGTTCGCACGCATGCACACACACACACACACACACACACACACACACACACACACACACACACACACACACACACACACACACACACACACACACACACTTGGTCCACATGAAGAAATTTATCCAGCCTTCATAGGAGCAATGTAAAATAGAAATACAACACATCCAGCGTTAGTTTCAAGATTATTCCTCTGGACAGAGAACATTACACGCGTGTAGTGTCGAAGTGGGAAATGGATTGAACCAGTCCGGCCCGTCAACATGAGAATACCACTCAAAGTTTGTTTCTTTTTTTTGTTCATGGACTGGGCGCAGTGGTAAGACATCGGCCTCCTAATCGGAAGGTCGTGAGTTCAAATCCCGGCCGGGGCTGCCTGGTGAATCAAGGGTGGAGATTTTGCCCATCTGTATACCGTGTCAACTTATGTACAGACCTGTGTGTACACGCAAGCACAAGATCAAGTGCTCACAGAAAATATCTTGTATTCCATGTCAGAGTTCAGTGGGTTATACAAACACGAAAGCGCTCAGCATACTTCCCTCGAAATCGGCGTATGCTGCCTGAATTGCGTGGTAAAAACGACCATACACGTAAAATCCCACTCATGCAATAACATGTCAGAAACTTATCAGCAGTACTTTAGTTATGCTCAGTTCACACCAACGGCGCTTTGATGGCGCTTTAAAGCGGCGTGCAAAGCGGCACCAACGCGTAACAAAGCTCGACTAAAGCGTCAGGGTCGTAATAGATCGTTGGAAAGCTTTGAGCAAAGCAAGGACATTCGGCAAAAGCGCCAAAAAATGTTAAACTGTTTAAACATTTTGGGCGCTCTGTCACGAATTGATTAAAGCGCCGAGAGCGTATCAAAGCTTAACAAAGCGTAACAAAGTTCAGCAAAGCTTGACTCAAAGCGTAGGAAAGCTTAACAGAGCTTTGTTCAAAGCGGGGACCCCAGTCTTCACGGTCTGTCACCACTTGGCACGCTGTGTTAAGATGTCTCAATATTTTCGGCGATCTGGAAATTGTCCAATGCGTAACAGAGCTTAACAATGCACAACAAAGCTTGATAGTCGTATCAGAGGGTGATTTAAAGCGTCATAATCGCATCAAAGCGTAATAAAGCTTATCAAAGCGTGATTTAAAGCGTAACAAAGCGTAACAAGGCCTGATCAAATCGGGAAATAATTCGTCCCCAAAGCGTAACCAATTCGTATCAGAGCTTATCAGAGCGTAACATTACTTAGGAGATCGTGAAAAATGATGGCGCTTTGCTCGCCGATTTAAAGCGCGGCATTCGCCGTTGGTGTGAACTAGGCATAATTAACGAACTTGTCTTAGAATGACTGGAAATGAGCTGAAATCGTCACTTTAAACGTACCATATGATCTTCGACAAGCGGAGTTCTCCCCCTTTTTTCCCTTTTAATTCTTCTCAACAATGTTCTTTTTTGAAATTTAATTATGTAAATATTTCGTAAAATATAAAATGACATTGTTGTCCTAGTTAAGCAAGTGGATAATTATAGTTTGAAGAGCATTTCGTCATTTATATTTTAACAAAACTAATAAAGGTGCTTCTAATCAGCACGTTTTAGAAAGGCGACGATTTGTGTTTAGAGAGGAATAAATATTATTTTTGCGGCTGTAATTGTAAACAACGAAAGCAGTGCCCCGATTATCGTGAAAATACCTATGTAATACGCAGAATAATCACCTCCTCAGTTAACAAACAGAGACAAAGAGGCAGGTATATGGGATAATATCGAAAGTACAGTAAAGTTTTCAATTTGAGTAACTCATCTTTCAAATGGTGTTCCTGGTGTGCGGTCACAGTGACTGTACTTGATTCACTGCGAAACTGGATTTACCTTGTCCATGTTGATTCACTTCCGTGCTGTTGACATCGCTGTGTGTTGAAACGTACTGTTTTCCTAGTGACATTTCTTGAACCTTTCACTTTTTCTTCACTCGTAGAGACGCACTGGATCTGAGAGTGGCTTGCGCCGCTGTTTGATACTACCTGAACGCTTTAAACTTCGTTTTACACCGGTGACCAAACGGCACATCTTAATCTTGACAGATTTGTTTGATTTTATGATGACCGATATTTGATGTGTCGAACGCAATAAGTGTCGTGGTACTGGCATCGACGTTTTAATCTCGGATATTTACTAAATCTCACTTTTGATCGAACAGTTTGTTGCAAAACATATTTTCCCAGACAACGTTTTTTTGTTTCTTCGATCACGCGTTTACCTCATCTGGAAGTAAATAAAAAAACAAAGAGACTGCCAACTTTCCAAAGTTTCATCTGGAAGTAGTTTTGGGAGTATGCCAACATAGTTGACTTCAAATCGAAATCGTTTTGTTATTCAGTCTTTAAGGTTTGCTGAGTGAAAAGGCCAAGCCAGGACAGAGAAGTACACACACACAGACACAAAGACACACAGACACTGACACAGACAGAAAAAAAACCACACACACACAAACAAACAAACACACACACACACACACATACACTTACACGCACACACACACATACACTTACACACACACACACACACACACACACACACACAGTATTTAGACGAGATAACCCAATGTCGGGACAGGATTATAGTGCAATAATGATAGTGCTCTCTCACACATTCACAGTTTGAACACAGTAATTTTCTAACAACGGCAGTAGTCCATACCTTGCAGTCCTCAACAGTACGGCCCATCCAGAAGCGAGAATGTCCACTGAAACCTGCTGGCAACGTGAGAGGGCGGAGAGCAGGCAGTTGTTCAGTAGGCAAGTCAGTCAGTTCACGGCGACAACACTCTATGTTGCTACGAGAAGGAGAACACAACCCAAGAGATCACCTAGTCAGACAACCTTACAACACGAGGCCGTCAGCTCAAAACACGAGAGCTAAAAGAGCTTGGCGTGTAGTTGGCATTGAGGACGAAATAAAAACTGAGTGACGTCGACAATTTGAATCGAATATTCATAGAAAACGTTTCAAGATGAAGGCGTGTGTGTGTGTGTGTGTGTGTGTGTGTGTGACTGTATGATTCACCGCGAAACAGGATTTTCCTTGTCCACGTTTATTCACTTCCGTCCTGTTGACATCGCGGTGTGTTGAAACGTACTGTTTTCCTGGTAACATTTTTAGAACCTTTCACTTTTTCTTCACTCGTAGAGAGACACTGGATCCGAGAGTGGCTTGCGCCGCTGTTTAATAATACCTGAAAGCTGTGGTCTATCTATGACTTTCCGGGGCTTTAAACGCTTTAAACTTCGTGGCCGAGTGGTAACGCACTTGCGCTCGGAAGCGAGAGGTTGCGTGTTCAGGCCTGGGTCAGGCCGCAATTTTCTCCCCCCTTTCCTAACCTAGGTGGTGGGTTCAAGTGCTAGTCTTTCGGATGAGACGAAAAACCGAGGTCCCTTCGTGTACACTACATTGGGGTGTGCACGTTAAAGATCCCACGATTGACAAAAGGGTCTTTCCTGGCAAAATTGTATAGCCATAGATAAAAATGTCCATCAAATACCCGTGGGACTTGGAATAAAGTAAAAAAAAAAATAAAAAAATAAAAATAAAACAATTCCATCTCACACGGCATTAAGTCTCAATGCGCCACTAACAGTCAGAATGTTGACCCTGGGCGTTAAATGGAAGAAGAAAGAAGAAGAATTTGCACCGGTGACCAAACGGCACATCTTAATCTTCACAGATTAGTTTGATTTTTTGTCGAACGCAATATGTGTCGTGATTCTGGCATCAACGTTTCAATCTCAGATATTTTCTAAATCTCGCTTTTAAAAACTCTTGAAACGTTGTCGACACGTCTACTATAACGATGTATCTATCTGCTGTCTTTCAAGTCATCCACCAAAGTCTGCTGAACGTTTGATAAGCTTTTGTGAAACTACCTGAAATTGTGGCGATATCTTGCGTCCGACATTCTACCGGTTATTTTCGCTTAAAAACAAAATGTATATGTAATATGTAATAAGATTACTGTTGCAATATTATCTTACTTAGCTAATTGACCTGCTTGTTGCAAGATATAAAGATTGATAATTCAGTTGATTCACACTTGAGGGTGCTTACCAGTCTTGGCATGTGAACACCGCTACACTGATTACTTCCCTTGTCTGTCAGGGGTGTGATGTCACTTCAATTTCTAAGATCGGAATTCAGCCGAATACGCAATGCAACCTTGTCTGTGTGTGTCCTTTTCCTCGTTATTGATCGTACTGTTTGTTGCAAAACATAATTTCCCAGACAGCGTTTTTTTGTTCCTTCGATCACATGTTTTCCTCATCTGAAAGTAGTTTTGGGAGTATGCCAACCTACTTGACTTCAAATCGATGTACTTTTATCATACAAACTTTAATGTTTGCTGTGTAAAAGAGCAAGGCCAGGGCAGAGAAGTACGCACACACACACACACACACACACACACACACACACACACACACACACACACACACACCGTCGTTCACACATACATCGTGGGACACACACACACACACACACACACACACACACACACACACACACACACACACACACACACACACACAGACCCACCCACACACACACACAAATACACACACACACACACACACTGACATGCATTCTTTTTAAACGGCAGTGTAACATTTTCTTTTGTTCCATTTTGCCTTCCCTCCTCAATCTAAAATATGCCCAAATCATTTACAATGCAACAGACAGCGTAACCAAACTACAGTGGTACCTGTGATGAACGCACACCCACACGTTTCTTTTCATTGCAGGGGTTCTGTCAGTCATGAAAGGAATATTTTGGTAAATTGAAAGTGTGCACGCACACACACACACACACACACACACACACACACACACGCACACACACACACACACACACACACACACACACACACTCACACACACACTCACTAACATAAATTCAATGAACAAGATTTTTTCTAAATTTAAAAAAAAAGGTTTTTCATCGAAGATGACTGTGGGTAACATGTTTTCCCAATCCCCCTCCTCCCACCTCTCCATTTTTTTCTATAAAGTTTCTGTCTAGATTTAAAGAAAGAAAGACAGAGTATCAGATCGGTTGAGGCAGAAATAAAGGAAAAGAGAAGGTCGCTGTGAGATAAGGAAAGCGGGTATGATACAAGGAAATTGCCACCTACAACGCCTATATTTAAAATAAAAATGAATAATTCAAGTACTAACAATTCTTTGTTTGTGTTCTTCTGACACCTTCGTTAAATCAGAATGATAATCATGCGCAGATGGATGGATGGATGGTTTCTTCTTCTTCTTTTTCTGCGTTCATGGGCTGAAACTCCCACGTTCACTCGTGTTTTTGCACGAGAGGATTTTTACGTGAATGACCGTTTTCACCCCGCCATATAGGCAGCCATAGGCCTTTTTTGGAGGATGCATGCTGGGTATTTTCGTGTTTCTATAACCCACCGAACTCTGATATGGATTACAGGATATTTTCCGTGCGCACCTGGGAGATTGGAAACATCTCCACCCTAAACCCACCAGGCGGCAGCGACCGGGATTCGAACCCACGACATCCCGATTAGGAGGCCGACGTCTTACCACTAGGCCACTGCGCCCGTCAGGTTTATTCATTGAGGCCATAGCCCCGCATGAAGGGGTGTGAAACTAAAAGAAAAATATACATACGAATAATATACATACAGAAAATGAAACGTAAAGGATCACAAAACATCAGATAATTAACAATGCAGCAGTAGAATATGGATACATAAATATACACACTCTAATCTAACATCAAATTCAGTCACTGTAATCATGTATACAAATAAATGGTGAGATTCCTTAAAAACAGTTATAGACTATTACTAGAGGATACTTACAAGACCATCTTGAAACTACAGGGATGTCTTCAATATTTCTGGGGAATGTACAATTCTTTTATATCTGCAAATTCAGGGCAGTGAAGAAGGAAATGAGTTTTATCTTCATATGAAAACCGACACATCCGACAATTCGTACTATCCAAATAATGCGAAAAAAATCTTTGAGAATGGACAGCAATCTCAGATGCACTACATCAAAATCCGACAAGGACACGCTGAATAGACTTATGAATATTTAACGATAAATACCGTTCAACAAAATAAGTTTTTTTAAAGGCATATGTACGCGCTCCCGTGTTTACAAAGTGTAGTTTGCCCATAGTCGATGTCAAATGCATCATAAGGCCATATAATGACGATATGTCGCAATGCGCGGACCATATACATGCATCACAGCTTGTTCTAGCCTCTGAAAAAGTGAGGATGTCAACAAAGACGCTACCTCTGTTGGCAAATCTATAAATAGGACGATCCAGATCAAAATGAAAATTAACATATCTCAACATTGAAGGGGTCCTAGACCACAATATCTTGCAGGGAACTTAATTTAGCATGTCTCCAGCTGTGGGTAAAGCAATTAGCGTGTATAGTCATCGAGTACATATGGCTTTAAACATTCAATACACTGAAAATCTGTCACCCTTTTGTACATCTATATAGTCATCCCAGTCCTGACATCTGCAATCAATAATCCTCTGTTTAAAACATTGCAGAAAAGGTATTCTCATTAATAACATTCTAATTATTCCATACATATAAAAACCCATATTTACACAAACATTCACGAATGCTTGATGCCCAGGTTACTTTTTCCTTGCAATCTAATGTATACAACATTCTGTATGCTTTGAAGGGTAATCTGCTTTCATCCATTTCAACTAATTTCAACCACTATTTAATACAATGAACATATGAATTTAAATCAATTGTATATTGTCCTAATTCTCCATAAATAAAATCATTTTGAGTACGGCAATTAACTTGCAAACATTTATTTTACAGCCAAACAAGTAATTCTTCCCAAGTCCCCAAATTTCGGAGCCATTCTAAACCATCGGTTGAACCTGGGTATCAAACAACTTCAAACATGCATGCAGTGAATCATTTTCAAGCTTGTACAACTTACTTCGTGTTCAATCAATAAAATGTCAAAGTGCAAAGTACCAGGGCCTGGCATGCAAATTGTAAACTTGATTTTGTTGAAAAGATATTTACAGGAATTTACAACAGACATCAATAGACCACCATAATAAAAAATAATTCTCCAACACCCAAATAACCACCTTTTCTAAAAACCATAATGCAGGTTTTATTCATATTTGCTTTAAGCTGTAACTGAACTGCTGCTCTATACAGACTGTTCAACTGGTTCTGTAAACCGACAATGGTCTCTGACCATATAGCATCATATCGTCCGCAAATAATAATACAAATAATTCTACCAAATCTACGCCAAGTTTACCAAATCTAATCATTTCCAGGACCAGTTCATTGATAAACAGAGACATTAAAGTTGGGCAACAAACATTACCCTGTTAACTCCCTTATTACAATGACCAAAATCACTCAATGTAGCACCATTTCCCACTCTTTCATTGGCTTAAACATCTTCGTACATGATCTTTATACAAAAATACAACTTTCCGTTAATTCCATGTTTAACTAAAATAGGCCACAACAATGTTCTTGAAAATGAATCAAAAACCTTTTCAAAATCAATAAATGCAACATATAATTTAAAGTTATTTACAAACTACTTCTGTATTGCAGCCAAAAAAACAAACATGTGATCAATGGTGGAATATCCTTTTTTGAAATCTGCTTGTCACTTTCCATTTATGTTCTTACATTCAAATCACTCTTCCAGTGTGCTATTTACAATAGAACTGTACAATTTACTACTCACATTACACACACACACACACACACACACACACACACACACACACACACACACACACAAATACGCAGAGCTACAAGTGTAGCAAAAAAACCACAATTTATACATGTATAATCCGAATCAAGAAAAACAACATCATTACAAGCACTCTAATATAATGCATATACTAACTTGTACAAACTTAACACAAAATAAGCTAGTAAGATAGAATATTTTGGGATGATTACTGTGCTATACAGCGATGCGCAGTCATTCGTGACCACAGCATGCATGGTGTGAGAGTGATAATCATTTGTCTGTATGCCTTGTTCCATAAACGTCTTCTAAGCATGCAGAACGTTGTAGTTATCTTAAGCAATTATACTTTTTTTCTACCTCAACAATTGAATTTGTTGAGTCATGAACAGTTTGACTATGACCTGTCTTCCACGATGTCATATGCAAAAATGATGAGACCAAATCATTGATGAGCAAACTGTCCTCGGCTGTCTTTTCTGGTGATAATTCATGGCATTGATCATGACTGTCAGTTATTCACCTTCTTCAATCTGACAGGAGCAGATCGGTTCACGAAGCCCTAATTTGCGTCGCGAAGGACCGATACCACACATCCAGGCATGGGGTCTGGACGGTTGGGTGTCCTCGGGGTCAGGAGGGTAGTCCTTGAGAAAATCAGAACTGATCACATGATCCTGTAAGACGCGACGACGTAGAGAATCAGGAAGACCGAGACATGCTGCTCTTTCGTCACGCTGTGGCCCGCAGCCGACCAGATGCGAGATTGTCAGGGCACAGATGTCCCGAAGAGATCGAGGGTGACTGGAAATGTCGTCCAGAAAGTCCATGAAGTCACACCAGTTTTTCATTTCTTCAGTTTTATCTCTGACAAAGTTTAGTTTTCCATCCCCAAAGGCAGAGTGTTTTTGAGTACAACATTGACCAACAGTATAATGCATCCCCTGAGAACGAACATGACTGAAGATGTCGTTAAGGAAGGTCAGGAAGGGACGGCAATTCCACACGTTTTTTAAACTTTGTCTGACATACTCCGAATTTGCCATTTCATGAATTTCTGTATGGCAACACGCACTAGCATTATCCGGCGTGTAACCAGAAGTCGAAATAAAGTGGCTGAAAAAGTCTTCCGAAAACTTCAAGGTGTCACGCTGGTTCGTTTCTTTAAATTTGTGTCCAATGAATTCAGAATTCACCAGTTCATGAATTTCTTCATTACAACATGCACCTGCAGCATACAGCATCCTAGCGATTCGTAGTTTGCGTCTCTTTACTGCTTGCCACATGGGTGATTGGAAACTGTCCACTGTGACGTTTTGGGCTTTCTGTTTAAGGGACCTCAGCTTTGACTGCGACAACAGAGCCTGGTGCGTTGCCACCCCTAACTGGATCAGAACACGCATTACATTCTCCTTCTCGCTTCCAGGCGTGATGGGTTCAGGCTTCCTGGAGTAATAATTGCGTATATTCTTGCTATCTGCTCCACCCAAGGCAGCCATGATCAAGGTGTTACCCTTACCGTCTGTGGCCAGTGGGTCTGTCTGTGTCGTGAAGAGTTCACGCACAAGGTCTGATTGACCCTTTTTACAGACAAAATGCAAGACCGGTTCTCCGCTACAGAATGTGTGTGAAACAGTGGTTCCAGCAGCCCTAGTGTGCATCAACAGAAGCAAAGCAAAGTCCCAGTTGCGATAGTCAACAGCCTTGCAAACCACAGTCTCACCATCTGAATCTCGTACGTTAGGGTCAGCGCCAGCCTGTAGCAATGCCTGCACGATCTCCTTCATCGTGTCTTTATGGTTGAACATGGCGTCTTGTAGAACTGTACTGTTGCTTTCTCCTGACCTGGCGTTCAGGTCAAACCCGGTCTCAGTGCAGGCTGTGGCTATGTCCGCTCCACGCTCGAGACACGCTTCTACTTCTTTCCACTCTCTCCGTTCCATTGCTTTGACAAGGACTTGGTGCAGCGTTGTTGTGTCCATGTCGTACAGTCGTAACATGTGGTCCACCACACACCATTCATCATCCCGCAAGGCTCTGTTTATACATTGTTTGAAACGGGAATCAGCCTCCACATTCAGTAACCTTGAGATTAAACAAATCTGTTCTCTATTCGGTA
Source organism: Littorina saxatilis (assembly GCF_037325665.1). Lineage (NCBI taxonomy): Eukaryota > Metazoa > Mollusca > Gastropoda > Littorinimorpha > Littorinidae > Littorina > Littorina saxatilis. The sequence continues at coordinate 50,071,904 of NC_090253.1, read as the reverse complement.
TGGATTTAGCGATCTTAAGAAAGCACACAATCATGTTTTTGCTTTGTATTTGGGGAACCAGCAAAGATAAAGCCGTTTCATTACGTACTTCAAGAGATTCAATTGTAGCAACATGGAGAAGAAATTCTTTGGCTTTCTGAAGGCGCCGCGAAAGAAAAGCTCTCCTCCATGACGCACGAGTACAGACTTTAAGACAGGCGCGTAGCCCTTCCCGTGTTACATCCTCTATGCCCAACACGTCTAGGACTCTGACACAAGCGACGATTTCATACTGAAGCTCTGCTTGTTTCTTTTGAAGTTTTTTGTTCTTTACGTCTAGGACTCTGCCACAACCGATCCTTGCATACATAAGCTCTGCCTGTTTATCTGGTTGCCATTCCTGTAGCAGTGAAGTGATGATATTAGTTTCCTCGCACGTCCGTGGCAGTGTACATGGAAAGCTTTGTCCCTCGAATTCCTGAAGCAGGAAACTAACATGCCTGTCAAACTTATCATCCAATGCATCCATATTGTTTCCTTTTTCATCAATCACTCATGCTGTGACAAGAAAACACTCTAAATATTCCCCGCGTTTGTTCGCATGCATGTCTTTATAATGAATCTGCATTGCCAGGACATGTTTATGATCTAAGTGCTGTCAAGGTCACCACAAATTAAGGTAGACAATGTAGACCACAGCTTTATTTGTTGTTCCAATGAGAGAGTGTTCTAAGAACATGCTTGCTGGTAAGAATGTGAAGGAAGATTACTGTATCTTTTGATGACTGATATTGTTTGTGGCCAGCAGTCAAGATGTGAACAAACGAAGAAGTTGTTTGTTGTAGCTGTTTTCATTGTTCAGGGCATCACGCGGTGCAGTTTCCAGTTTATCAACTTGGGCTCTGAAAAAAGATACATTTAATGATTGAGATGGACATTAAAGACAGGGATACAGACAGATAGACAGACAGACAGACAGACAGACAGACAGACAGACAGACAGACAGACAGACAGATAGACAGACTGTGAGACAGATAGACATACAGCACACGCACACACGTTCGCACGCATGCACGCAAACACACGTAGTCAACATGTAGAAACTCATTAAACATGTGTAGGAGCAATGTAAAATAGAAGTGCATCACATCCAGCGTTAGTTTCAAGATTATTCCTCTGAACAAAGAGCCTTACAAGCGTTTAGTGTCGCTTTGGGGAATGGATTGGACCAGTCCGGCCCGTCAACATGAGAATATCTCTCAAAGTTTGTTTGTTTCGTTCATGGGCTGAAACTCCCACGGTTTTTATGTGTATGACCGTTTTACTCCACCATTAAGGCAGCCATACTCCGCTTTCGGGGAAATAATGCTGGGTATTTTCGTGTTTCTATAACCCACCGAACTCTGACATGGATCACATGATCTTTTCCGTGCGTACTTGGTCTTGTGCTTGCGTGTGGACACGAAGGGGGTTAAGTCACTAGCAGGACTGCACATTAGTTGACCTGGGAGATAGGACAAATCTCCACCCTTAACCCACCAAGCGGCCGCGGCCGGGATTTCAACTCACGACCCTCCGATTAGGAGGCCGATTTCTTATCTACTAGGCCACTGCTCCCGTCACGGCGCAAAGTAAATGTCATCTCACGTATCTTTGAATCATTTCTGACGACAGAGGTCACGCAGGTGAACACGATCACAGAGAAGGGCACACAGAGTAAGATTGGGAAATCTGGGAGCGTGCATGTATGCCACATGTACGCTATGCCACGACAGTGTTTTTGTTTTCGATTATGTATTACTTTATTATTTAATTCAAGTAGAAAGCTAACAGCAACAAGAGGTGCGCTACCCACATGTGTCCGTGTTTAGGTGTCACTGAGCTGCCACCTGTACATGTGATTTACCAAGGTCTGTTGCCTGGAATGGCGCTGACACGGGGTGGGGCATGGATATCGTTTCTGAGTTGTCACATAATGTTGACTCGTGTTCGTCACGGCCTGGATCACAAGTCAAATTGGCTCTCCTCCACCCCTCTTTAAAATAACGTATAAGTTAACAGCGCAAAAGTCAATCGTTTAATGAAGCTGTCAATGTCATTGAGGCAGTGTAGGTCCGGTTTCAGGCTGGCTTTGGTTTAGAGAAATAACTCTGTCAGGATTCTTCTTCTTCTTCTTCCCGTGGGGGACCGGATCCAATTTCTTGGATGTTGAAGGTCCCGCGGGGAAGGGGAAGAGCGTCGCTCCTCGCTATCAAAACTTCGTACAAACAACCTCAACAGGAAACAAATGGTCACACGAGAAAAACACGGTTGCCCTCTTAAAATAACGGATTTTTTTTTTAAACCAGATTCTCCGTCTGTGGCCATTTCTGAATGATGGAATTTCCGTCCCAGATGGAAGCGTTATAAACCTATGCACACAGTCATACCAGGGAGCGAGAGAACAAACTGTACATACAAGGTAGACATGTTCTTTGCTGAACCAGTGTTGTGGAGAGTCTGGAGGCAGTAATGGAAAGGCTGTGGGATCACGGATGGAATTTGAGAATGTTCCAAACGTGTTGGTCCTGGTTTGGGGGATGGCTTGAAAATTCTGAAGGAATTTCACAGATAGTAAGGGGGGTGAATTCTTAAAATACCTGTACCCTCGCAAAAAGGTGCTCACCGAACAGAAAACGATCTTTTGTCCAAATATCTGTTTTCTCCAAAATATTTCTAAAATTGGTATATGTGTGCATGAATGTGCAAATATACCATTATTTCAATTGTGTGACTTGCAAGGTTTTGAATTAATCTTCGTTAAATGTCAAATTGAAGGCCAAAACCGTTTCTCTGAAAACGTACATCACGTACGATATACCTCTGACTTGCTTAAACGCTTTGAACTTCGTTTTGCAGGGGCGACCAAACGGTACATCTTGATCTTGACATATCTGTTTGAAATTTGTATGACGGATACTGATTTGCATGATGTGTCGAACGCAATATGTGTCGTGATACTAGCATCAACGTTTAATCTCGGATATTAAAGAATCTTGTTAATAAAAACTCTGGAAATGTTGTCAACGCGTCGAACCGATATAACGGTGTATCATGCTGCTGTCTTTCAAGTCATCCACCAAAGTCTGCTGAACGTTTGATAAGCTTTTGTGAAAACTACCTGAAATTGTCGCGATATCTTGCGTCCGACATTCTACTGGTTATTTTCGCTTAAAAAACAAAATGTATATGTAATATGTAATAAGATTACTGTTGAAATATTACTTAGCTCTGATTGACCTGCTTGTTGCAAGATATAAAGATTCATAATTCAGTTGATTCACACTTGAGGGTGCTTACCAGTCTTGGCATGTGAACATCGCTACATTACTTTCCGTGTCAGTGTGTATCCTTTTCCTCGCTTTTCATCGTACAGTTTGTTCCAAAACATGTTCTCCCAGACAACGTTTTTTTGTTTCTTCGATCGCGCATTTTTCTCATCTGGAAGTAGTTTTGGGAGTATGCCAAGGCACTTGACTTCAAATCGAAATCGTTTTGTCATTCAGTCTTTAAGGTTTGCTGGGTAAAAAGGCCAAGCGAGGGCAGAAAAGTACACACACACACACACACACACACACACACACACACATACACACACACACACACACACACACACACACACACACACACACACAAACACACACACACACACACATACATACTCTTTTTATCTTTCTCTCTCTGTTTGTCAGTTCGTTCGTCAGCCCGTCGGTCTATCTGCCTGTCAGTCAGTCCGTCTGTTTGTCTGTGTCTCTTCTCTCTCCCTGACGCCGCTCTCTCTGTGTACCAGCATGCAACTGAGAGGCACAAAAAGAAGGCCTTAAAAAATGAGGCCTTATTTTTGTAAGGCATTATTTCTTTTGGTACAATAATATTTGTGCTCTCTCACACATTCACAGTTTGAATTTGACAGTGCGCTGCTCTTTACTTTAGACGGCTACTTCGTAAGCAACACTTTGTTGAGTGAATGACAAAACTACAGTGATTTTCTAACACCGGCAGTAGTCCATACCTTGCAGTCTTCAACGGTACGGCCCATCTAGAAGCAAGAATGTCCACTGAAACATGCTGGCAATTTTAGAGGGCGTAGAACAGGCAGTTGTCCAGTAGGTCGGTCGGTCAGTTCACGGCCACAAAACTCCATCAAGCAACGAGAAGGAGAAGACAACCCGAGAGATCATCTAGACAGCTAGCCTTACAACACGAGGCCGTCAGCTCAAACTACGAGAGCTAAAAGGGCGAGGCGTGTCACTGACAGTGACTACTTGGTGATGTCGACAATGTGAATCGAATATTCATAGAACACGTTTCAATAAGCAAGGGTTTGTGCGAGAGTGTGACCGTATGATTCACTGCGAATCAGGATTTTCCTTGTCCACGTTTATTCACTTCCGTCCTGTTGACATCGCGGTGTGTTGAAACGTTCTGTTTTCCTGGTGACATTTTTGGAACCTTTCACTTTTTCGTTCACTCGTAGAGTGGATTGTGCTGCTGTTTAATACTACCTTAAAGATGTGGTTTATCTGTGACTATTCGGGGCTTTAAACGTTTTGACCACTTTAAACTTCGTTTTGCAGCGTTGACCAAACGGCACATCTTAATCTTGACAAATTTGTTTGATTTTTTTATGACCGATATTTCATGTGTCGAACGCAATATGTGTCATGATTCTGGCATCAACGTTTCAATCTCAGAATATTTTCAAAATCTCGCTTTTAAAAACTCTTCAAATGTTGTCGACAAGTCTACTATAACGATGTATCAATCTGCTGCCTTTCAAGTCATCCACCAAAGTCTGCTGAACGTTTGATAAGCATTTGTGAAAACTACCTGAAATTGTGGCGATATCTTGCGTCCGACATTCTACCGGTTATTACACCCCCGGTATAGGGGTGTGTATAGGATTCGGTCGATGTGTTTGTTTGTTTGTTTGTGTGTTTGTGTGTTTGTGTTCGCATATAGATCTCAAGAATGAACGGACCGATCGTCACCAAACTTGGTGAACAGGTTCTATACATTCCTGAGACGGTCCTTACAAAAATTGGGACCAGTCAAACACACGGTTAGGGAGTTATTGGTGGATTAAGATTCTACAAGGACGTATAGAGGGACATATTAATGGTCAAAGGGAAATAACCTTCTCAGTTGGTGGCAGTGAGAATGGTAAGGACGGGGGTGTTTTTCCTACCTCGGAGGAATTTCTTGTTTTTGTTTAAAAACAAAATGTATATGTAATATGTAATACGATTACTGTTCAAATATTACTTAGCTCTTGTTGCAAGATATAAAGATTCATAATTCAGTTGATTCACACTTGAGGGTGCTTACCAGTCTTGGCATGTGAACACCGCTACACTGATTACTTCCCTTGTCAGTGTGTGTCCTTTTCCTCGTTATTGATCTTACAGTTTGTTCAAAAACATGTTTTCCCAGACAACGTTTTTTTGTTCCATCGATCACAGGTTTTCCTCATCTGAAAGTAGTTTTGGGAGTATGCCAACCTACTTGACTTCAAATCGATGTACTTTTATCATACAGCCTTTAATGTATGGGGCGGGGCGGGGCGGGGGCGGGGGCGGGGGCGGGGCGGGGGCGGGGATATAGCTCAGTTGGTAGCGCGCTGGATTTGTATTCAATTGGCCGCTGTCAGCGTGAGTTCGATCCCAGGTTCGGCGGAAATTTATTTCAGAGTCAACTTTGTGTGCAGACTCTCTTCGGTGTCCGAACCCTCCCCCCGTGTACACTACATTGGGTGTGCACGTTAAAGATCCCACGATTGACAAAAGGGTCTTTCCTGGCAAAATTGCTTAGGCACAGTTAATAATTGTCTACCTATACCCGTGTGACTTGGAATAATAGGCCGTGAAAGGTAAATATGCGCCGAAATGGCCGCAATCTACTGGCCGTATAAAATTTCATCTCACACGGCATCACTGCAGAGCGCCTAGAACTGTACCCACAGAATATGCGCGATATAAGCCTCATTGATTGATTGATTGATTTAATGTTTGCTGTGTAAAAGAGCAAAGCCAGGGCAGAGAAGTACGCACAGGCACAGACACACAGACACACAGACACACACACACACACACACGCACACACACACATACACACACACACACGCACACACACACACACACACCCACACACACACACACGTACACACACTCTAACATAAACTCAATAAATGTTTTTCTCAATTTTTTTAATTTTTGTCAGACATGAAAGATGGTTCGGTGTACATATATTTCCCAATCCCCATCCTCCCACTTATCCATTTTTTCGAACAATGTTTCTATTTAAAGACAAACAAACACATATGTTTAGGAGAAATGTAATAAAAGAAAGACAAAGTGTCAGATCGGTTCAGGCAGAAATACAGGAAAAGAGAAGGTCGCTGTGAGATAAGGGAAGCGGGTATGATACGAGTAAATTGCCACCTACAAAGCCTAAATTAAAAAATAAATTAAAGAATAAATTGTATTATCACTACTCTGTTTGTGTTCTTCTGACACCTTCGTTATATAAGAATAATAATCATGCGCAGAGCTAACAAGTGTTGCAAAAAAACACAATTTTTATATAATCCGAATCAAAGAAAAACAAATCATCCTAACAAGCATTGTAATATAATGCATAATACTAAAATGTACGAAGCTAACACAAAATAAGCTAATACTTGTACGTATAAAGATAATCTGCAGTGTACTAAATCAGCATGGTCTGTATACCATACCACGTAAAAAAGATTAGGGGTACATGTAAATTCTTGTATTGTTCCCTTCCTTGGACTACAACTTAACTTGGGTATCTTAAACACACACTATCTTCATAATACAATACCTATTTCATCGTGTCACTTCAGTTTCTTTCAATGAATAATGTTCTCCCTTGTTCCTGGTGACCCCCTGGTTCTTCACATTTTATGACTATCTCATGTTATATTAAATCCAAGCACGTAATCCTTCAAACATACAAAACCCTGCATCAAATAAACTTGGAAAACAATACACACAGACTCTAAGAAACAAATCAACACAACATGGGTGCAACTCTGCCGGCAGCCGGTTTTTGGTTTCATCGGCTGGCCGGCAGTGCCGGTTTTTTGAAAAGTTGACGAGCATAATAAAAAAACCAAGAAATTCCTCCGAGGTAGGAAAAACACCCCCGTTGGTCAAAGGGAAATAACCATTCTCACTGCCACCAACTGAGAAGGTTATTTCCCTTTGACCATTAATATGTCCCTCTATAAGTCCTTGTAGAATCTTAATCCACCAATAACTCCCTAACCGTGTGTTTGACTGGTCCCAATTTTTGTAAGGACCGTCTCAGGAATGTATAGAACCTGTTCACCAAGTTTGGTGACGATCGGTCCGTTCATTCTTGAGATCTATATGCGAACACAAACACACAAACACACAAACACACAAACAAACACATAGAGCGAATCCTATACACACCCCTATACCGGGGGTGTAAAAACGCGTTAAAATCGGTAAATTTTAGGATGAATAGTATGGTTTACTTTGTATGTTTTTGTTTCAGGAGAGGGTTTTTTTTGGCATTTTAAATACTAAAAAAGCTTCAGCTTCTGGGGGGCTTCGCCCCCCGGAAGCCCCCCAACGGGGCGCTGCCCCTGTACCCCGCCAGAGGCCTACCGGCCCCTGGACCCCAACTTTTGCAGGTTTTGGAATTTTCCAGGTTGCACCCATGACACAATATGTTAAACAAATTCTTACCTGATTTAGGAAGAAAACATTTGGAAATCATGAGCATGAAAATCTGACTCGTGTGAAGAGGCAGAATCAGCAAAAATGCAAATGGAAACGAAAAGTGCTTCAAGTAATAATCATAGCTTTGACTACTTAAACTGCTAAGCCTAAAAAACCCATTACAATAAACAAATAACATTCACATACATCATATAATATTGTATCTCTATTTTTTTGTTTTTCTAAATATACAAAAGGACACAACATTCCTGAGAATTCGAACACATCGGTTCCAGACTCTGGAATAATCCAAGGCAAGTAATCTTGACATTCCATTTGTCAAGAACAAGCACAGTTTAGATTGTTGTTGTTTTTTCTCTCTTTTCAAATACATGTATTACAACACCACAACAGCACCACTATCGTAAAACGAAATGTATATAAAGAGCTCTACATTCACAACACGACAACAAAATAAATGTGCCCCTCAAAATGTCTGGGCCCTACTGACACTTTCACATTTATAACCATATTTTCAATTTTATTTCGAATCTTTATGTTCGGAAATATACACTAGTACTTTACACTCGAAAAACATGTTCTCTACTTGATTCTTTATTGTATACAAAAAAACTTACATATTATCATTTGTGTAAGTGCATGTGCTAACAAACTGAATTACAGCTGGTCACTGTCCATCAGAGCTGTTCTGAACGCGCACTCATCCGCTCGTTCCATTCTTATCAGTCACTCAAACAAATTAAATGTCCACACCAGTCCACGTAAAGTGAAATGTTATTGAATTAAATTAAAGCTTTTTATGATTTTAACTTTAGTGAAAAATCATAGCAATTTCAAAATCAATTTTCCAAAACATATTTACAAAAAACATGAAAAAGTTTAGCATCAAATTATAGCACAGCAGGGCACTGCTGGCCGATTGTCTCCCCTGCCCTTCTGTTGGGTCAACAAAGGGGAAAAATACGAATGTACAAAACCATGAAAAAGTTCAGCATCAAATACAACTGTACAAAAACATGAAAAAGTTAGCATCAAATAGCACAGCAGGGCACTGCTGACCGATTGTCTCCCTTACCCTTCTGTTGGGTCAAGCGAAGGGATTAAATGTAGCAATTTTAAACATCAACTTGCCAAAATATATTTACCAAGGAATAAGAAGAAAAAGTTTAGCGTCAGTAGCCCAGCAGAGCAGTTGACTTATTGTCTCCCCTGCCCTACTGTTGGGTGAAAAAAATGGGGCCTTTTGCGGGTCGCAAAAACGATTGAGGCAGACCTACAGAAACTGATAAAAATCGAGAAAGAGCCCGGGGATTACTTCCCTCGACCTGACCCTAAGGATCAACCAGGTTAGTAAGTAAACCGAAAAAAAGAATGCCAGATGCCACAGTCGCGGGCTACTCAACCCAAACCACTCAGGGCGAAGGGAAGTAGGCTGTGGACCGATGCGATCTGTGAACTAAAGCTTAAGCTTCGGTTCCGGACCTGTCAATGACGGTACTGCACCGAAGCTCAAACGGTGGTGTCAGCTCACCCTGGCATGGCATGCAAGAAAAACAACAACAGCAAAATGTACAGCAGGAAACTGATCGGAACATACTAATTATCAACACCACACCAATTTCTACAACATACAACACGTAATTAAAGACGTAATACTTAATCGTTTAACAATATCAACAGTTCAAATGGGGTTCACTCCAAAACAAACGTGTCAAACGTAACATTGATTTTACTATCTATTCGTCTAACAAATATCGTTTTCGCATGGCTCTTTTGAAAACTACAAATGTAGGTACAACCTTTGCGTATTTACATTTATAGAATAAAAATAATTGGCATGGAATCGAAATCTTAACAACTTTTTAGAAATTGATCTCTACCAAACAATATTTTTTTCATTTAACGAAACGCTACCAGCGTTATGACACTATCTCTTAACAAAGTCTAACAACTAACAAATCATTCCAAAATAAACGTACAGACTGACACCTACACAGACAGTGTTGAATATTATCTCTCTCTTCCCGACATAAATGATGTACAATACATCATTGGCAACTCCCGACTGTTTAAATGCAACATTAGTTGCCAAAATTCTGTGCAGCACTCTGATTTGGAACCACTTTAATTTCATCTCTGATATTTTATTTTTATATATAAAAACCGATTTCCAATCAATATTCCCTTCCAGTTTACTTTCCCATTTTACACAACAATTTGGACGCTTTTCGTTCTGTCTTAATTTTTCATAATAGATTGTTGCTCCTTTCACTTGAGAATGAATAATTTATACAGACCTACTTCAGCCATCAGCCATACTATTATTCTCCAAAGCAATATCAAAACTTGTATAATTGCATTAACACATCAGTCGGCCTTGGTCAATACATATGAAACAAAAGAAGATATGCACCGACAAAAAAGCTGGTCTGGTCAAACATCTTATAATATCTCTGTTTCTGCATGTTCTTTAAGCCTCTACAATTTACTCAGGCAACCGTAATGTTATCCGTGAAATCTACCCGCAAAAAGCAATAATAGGGCACATTTTTAACCAGTGACTTAATACATTAATAACACATCAATAGACAGCAGCATGCTTCTATATATATATACGACTAGTGTCTGTGTGTGTGTGTGTCTGTGTGTCTGTGTGTCTGTGTGTCTGTGCGCGATGCGCGGCCAAGGTTCTCGATGGATCTGTTTCAAATTTGGTGATCATATTCAGGTACACCCTGGACACAACCTGGTCGATGAGATATTTCAACACGTGCTCTCAGCGCGCTGCGCGGAACCGATTTTGGTTCCACCTCAGCTATTTTGGTTCCACCTCAGCTTACCCGGGCCCCCATACCGACACATCACAACGCCAAAGTTCTCGGTGGTTCTTTTTCAAATTTGGACACCGTATTCAGCTACACCCCGGACACAATATCATCGATGAGATATTTCAACACGTGCTCTCAGCGCGCAGCGCTAAACTCATGTTCGTTTTTGTGTTCATTTCACCATTATAAGTAACTCTTCCTTATCTTCTCCAGTGTTTGGCGTTTATCTCCCTTCCTTCGTGTGGCTTTCCCGTTCAGTTGTAAGTTACTATTTATTTTTAGAATGTCACTGCGCTGTCCAGAACGCTTCCCTTGCACCCGTAAGTTGTTCTTACTGTCAAAGTGAAAAGGTCGAATCAATTTATAGCCACGCGAAAAATACACTCTCACCTATCTCTATATATTTATAGATACAGATATGCATATATATATACGGCTTCTCTGTGTGTGTGTGTGTTTGTGTGTGTGTGTAGGCAAAAACCTATGTATTATAGAGTTCTGTTTGTGATGGGGTCTAGCGGCTTTTGTCTGTCTGTATGTTCTGGCATGTGAGAAGCCACAGTAGATAATATAGGGCTAAGAAATAAGCTCTAAAATTCTCAATCCCGTTTGACAGGACTTCGCCTTTCAAAGGTGATTGTGGTGAACCGCCACGCTGTCTGTCTCTGTTGCGCCGTTCACCCCAAATTCCCGTTTCTGAGAGTGACTATTTTTAGAATGTCACTGCGCTGTCCAGAACGCTTCCCTTGCACCCGTAAGTTGTTCTTACTGTCAAAGTGAAAAGGTCGAATCAATTTATAGCCACGCGAAAAATACACTCTCACCTATCTCTATATATTTATAGATACAGATATGCATATATATATACGGCTTCTCTGTGTGTGTGTTTGTGTGTGTGTGTGGGGGAAAAAACCTGTTGATTGTAGAGTTCTGTTTGTGATGGGGTCTAGCGGCTTTTGTCTGTCTGTATGTTCTGGCATTTGAGCGATTCACCCCGGCGAAGCCGGGTATTCCTCTAGTTTATAATAAACGAATTGAATCTCTCGAAACTCCTTACATTCTCTTAAACACGAAACATACAAACACAAACTCTTTCTTCTACAACACACCACGTGAGCACACACACTCCAAACATGACAGACACAGACCCATTCGCTCGTCTTTCGCATGCTTTTCACTTATAATAGCGCCTCAATCTGAATATCCTCACTATGTGGCACAGGCGACTGACATCAAATGAAAATGGTATAACAAACTCAATACTGTCAAGGCAATGAGAGCAAGCAAACACAAGCACAAGCATATATATTGCAAGCAAAAATACACAGATTTAGCATAATCAGACAAACAGGCATACAAACAACCAGACAAACAAAGAAACGAACAAGCAATTAGTGTAAATACTTTTCGATGTATTTCACACATGACATTGTACGAAGAAGAAAAAGAACAGGAGAAAAAAGCAACAACAACAACAACACCGAGCCAACTATGCCTGCCATACCCGACACAGCAAACTCGGTACATTAAGGGAAACAACTATGCCTGCCATACCCGACACAGCAAACTCGGTACATTAAGGGAAACAACTATGCCTGCCATACCCGACACAGCAAACTCGGTACATCAAGGGAAACAACTATGCCTGCCATACCCGACACAGCAAACTCGGTACATTAAGGGAAAAAAGGGCGAAGCTATTACAAGCAAAATCACACAAATTCAACATATGGGCCGGAGATAAAAACAGCAACCACAATAACAAATAACAAGCAGACACTAATGAGCTAAACAAATATTCATTGTATTTCACACATGTATGTTTACAGAATGGAGAAAAATATCTAACAAAACAAAGGAACTAAAATAAACACCACACAAACCAAACACAGAGCAGGTAAACGTACCACAGACAGCCAACAATACGTTCTTCTCACGGGATGGTCCTGAGTTTTCCCGACCCCTCGGACACTGACCTCCCCTGTCCTCTACATAGATTGACACCAGTGCCGGCACAGTCTCACACTTCCCACGCAAACGTATACCTCTCGCTGAGCTTAGTGAAGTCAAGTTAACTACATTGCTTGAGCAAGAAACAACGTTTCAAAATATAAGTTGCAAAACAAAATAAAAAAATTGTTTTCACAAATCAGTAAGCCAAACAGTAGTTTACAAATGGCAAAGAATGAATTACGTTCACAGGTTTACACGTATGAGCGGTAACAAAAAAAGGCGCAGTTTTGCGTCATTTAATAGGGATATTATGACAAGAAGCGCTGTAATTCAGCGACCAAGTGCAACGCTTTCAAACTATGAGGATCTCGTTCCTATACACAAGACCTATTTCAGGTAAGATATTGTAGTGTTACAGATATTTACAGTTTCCTGTTTTTGTTATGCAATCTTCCGGAAAATGTTTTTAAACTTGTAAGCTTTCATTAAAATAAATCATGATATCGCATGCATGCAGACAAATGATTGTTGCAAATACTGCCAATGTTTTACTTACGTATGGTCACTAGTTTACATTTTCTAGTGCTGTAAACACGATCGAATGTTTTGGGATGATTACTGTGCCACAGCGATGCCCAGTCATCCGTGACCGCAGCATGGTGTGAGAGTGATAACCACTGTCACTAGAAATCCATGCAGCCGGAACGTTCCATATTTTTCTCGTATGTTTACATGACCAGCAAACTTCCGCCAGTGGTCATACTCAAATGAAACTTTGGCAAGACTTATAACAATTACTCATTTGTCTCTATGGCTTGTCTCATAAAGGTCTTCTAAGCAGAACGTTTTAGTTATCTTAACCAATAATACTTTTTTTTTACCTCAACAATTGAATTTGTGGAGTCATGAACTGTTTGACTGTGACCTTTCTCCTGCACAATGTCCTATGCACACATGATGAGACCAAATCATTAATGATCAAACTGTCCTCGGCTGTCTTTTCTGATGGTGATTCATGGCATTGATCATGACTGTCAGTTATTCACCTTCTTCAATCTGACAGGAGCAGGACGGTCTACGACGCTCGAATAGAAAATCTTGTTGCAAAAGGCCAAATCCACACACCCAGGGTCTGGACGGTTGGGTGTCCTCGGGGTCAGGAGGGTAGTCCTTGAGAAAATCAGAACTGATCACATGATCCTGTAAGACGCGACGACGTAGAGAGTCAGGAAGACCGAGACTTGCTGCTCTTTCGTCACGCTGTGGCCCGCAGCCAATCAGATGCGAGATTGTCAGGGCACAGATGTCCCGAAGGGATCGAGGGTGACTGGAAATGGGGTCCAGAAAGTCCATGATGTCACACCAGTTTTTTAATTCTTCAATGTTTTGTCTGACAGATCTTAGTTCTTCATCACCTAAGGCATATTTTTTTTTGTTAGTACAACATTGACCAACAGTATAATGCATCCCCTGGGAACGAACGTGAATGAAGATGTCGTTAAGGATTGCCAGGAAATTACGTTTATTCCTCACGTGGTTTACTTTTTGTCTAACATACTCCGAATTTGCCAGTTCATGAATTTCTGTATGACAACACGCTTTAGCATGAAAGTGACTGAATAAGTCTTCCGAAAACTTCATTAGGATGTCACGCTGGTTTGTTTCTTCCAATTTGTGTCCAATGAATTCTGAATTCACCAGTTCATGAATTTCTTCATGACAACATGCACCTGCAGCATACAGCATCCTAGCGATTCGTAGTTTGCGTCTCTTTACTGCTTGCCACATGGGTGATTGGAAACCGTCCACTGTGACGTTTTGGGCTTTCTGTTTAAGGGACCTCAGCTGTGACTGCGACAACAGAGCCTGGTGCGTTGCCACCCCTAACTGGATCAGAACACGCATTACATTCTCCTTCTCGCTTCCAGGCGTGATGGGTTCAGGCTCCCTGAAGTAATCACGGCGTACATTCTTGCTATCTGCTCCACCCAAGGCAGCCATGATCAAGGTGTTACCCTTACCGTCTGTGGCCAGTGGGTCTGTCTGTGTCGTGAAGAGTTCCCGCACAAGGTCTGATTGACCCTTTTTACAGACAAAATGCAAGACCGGTTCTCCGTTACGGAATGTTTGTGAAACAGTGGTTCCAGCAGCCCTAGTGTGCATCAACAGAAGCAAAGCAAAGTCCCAGTTGCGATAGTTAACAGCCGTGCAAACCACAGTCTCACCATCTGAATCTCGTACGTTAGGTTCAGCGCCAGCCTGTAGCAATGCCTGCACCATCTCCTTCATTACGTCTTTATGGGTGAACATGGCGTCGTGTAGAACTGTTCTGTTGCTCTCTCCTGACCTGGCGTTCAGGTCAAACCCGGTCTCAGTGCAGGCTGTGGCTATGTCCGCTCCACGCCCGAGACACGCTTCTACTTCTTTCCACTCTCTCCGTTTCATTGCTTTGACAAGGACTTGGTGCAGCGCTGTTGTGTCCATGTCGTACAGTCGTAACATGTGGTCCACCACACCCCATTCACCATCCCGCAAGGCTCTGTTCATACATTGTTTGAAACGGGAATCAGCCTCCACGTGCAGTAAATTTGAGATTAAACAAATCTGTTCTTTATTCAGTGTGGATTTCGCGATCTTAAGAAAGCACACAATCATGTTTTTGTTTTGTATTTGGGGAACTAGCAAAGATAAAGCCGTTTCATTATGTACTCCATAACAGCGCTCAACCCTACACTCTCTAGGAAATATAAACCCTCTGGGAAGAGATTCAATGGCAGCAACATGGAGAAGAAATTCTTTGGCTTTCTGAAGGCGCCGCGAAAGAAAAGCTCTCCTCCATGACGCACGAGTACAGACTTTAAGACAGGCACGTAGCGTTTCCCGTG
Source organism: Littorina saxatilis (assembly GCF_037325665.1). NCBI lineage: Eukaryota > Metazoa > Mollusca > Gastropoda > Littorinimorpha > Littorinidae > Littorina > Littorina saxatilis. The sequence continues at coordinate 50,056,486 of NC_090253.1, read as the reverse complement.
TTACAACCTCTATGCCCAACACGTCTAGGACTCTGACACAAGCGACGATTTCATACTGAAGCTCTGCTTGTTTATCTCGAAGTTCTGTGTCCAACACGTCTAGGACTCTGACACAACCGATCCTTGCATACATACGCTCTGCTTGTTCATCTGGTTGCCATTCCTGTAGCAGTGAAGTGATGATATTACTTTCCTCGCACGTCCGTGGCAGTGTACATGGAAAGCTTTGTCCCTCGAATTCCTGAAGCAGGAAACTAACATGCCTGTCAAACTTATCATCCAATGCATCCATATTGTTTCCTTTTTCATCAATCACTCATGCTGTGACAAGAAAACACTCTAAATATTCCCCGCGTTTGTTCGCATGCATGTCTTTATAATGAATCTGCATTGCCAGGACATGTTTATGATCTAAGTGCTGTCAAGGTCACCACAAATTAAGGTAGACAATGTAGACCACAGCTTTATTTGTTGTTCCAATGAGAGAGTGTTCTCAGAACATGCTTGCTGGTAAGAATGTGAAGGAAGATTACTGTATCTTTTGATGACTGATATTGTTTGTGGCCAGCAGTCAAGATGTGAACAAACGAAGAAGTTGTTTGTTGTAGCTGTTTTCATTGTTCAGGGCATCTCGCGGTGCAGTTTCAAGTTTATCAACTTGGGCTCTGAAAAAAGATACATTCAATGATTGAGATGGACATTAAAGACAGACAGAGAGACAGACAGACAGACAGACAGACAGACAGACAGACAGACAGACAGACAGACATATAGACAGACTGTGAGACAGATAGACATACAGCACACGCACACACGTTCGCACGCATGCACGCAAACACACGTAGTCCACATGTAGAAACTCATTAAACATGTGTAGGAGCAATGTAAAATAGAAGTGCATCACATCCAGCGTTAGTTTCAAGATTATTCCTCTGAACAAAGAGCCTTACAAGCGTTTAGTGTCGCTTTGGGGAATGGATTGGACCAGTCCGGCCCGTCAACATGAGAATACCGCTAACAGTTATTTTGTTTGTTTCGTTCATGGGCTGAAACTCCCACGGTTTTTATGTGTATATCCGTTTTACTCCACCATTAAGGCAGCCATACTCCGCTTTCGGGGAAATAATGCTGGGTATTTTCGTGTTTCTATAACCCACCGAACTCTGACATGGATCACAGGATCTTTTCCGTGCGAACTTGGTCTTGTGCTTGCTTGTGGACACGAAGAGGAATAGGGCACTAGCAGGACTGCACATTAGTTGACCTGGGAGATAGGACAAATCTCCGCCCTTAATCCACCAAGCGGCCGCGGCCGGGATTTCAACTCACGACCCTCCGATTAGGATGCCGATTTCTTATCCACTAGGCCACTGCTCCCGTCACCCCGCAAAGTAAATGTCATCTCACGTATCATTTCTGACGACAGAGGTCACGCATGTGAACACGATCACAGAGAAGGGCACACAGAGTAAGATTGGGAAATCTGGGAGCGTGCATGTATGCCACATGTACGCTATGCCACGACAGTGTTTTTGTTTTCGATTATGTATTACTTTATTATTTAATTAAAGTAGAAAGCTAGCAGCGACAAGAGGTGCGCTTCCCATGTGTGTGCGTGTTTAGGTGTCATCTGCCACCAGAACCTGTGGCAGATTTACCCAGGTCTGTTGCCTGGAATGGCGCTGACACGGGGGTGGGGCATGGATATTGTTTCTAAGTTGTCACATAATGTTGACTCGTGTTCGTCACGGCCTGGATCACAAGTCAAATTGGCTACCCTCCACCCCTCTTTCAAATAAAGTATACTCAGCCCGAGAGAGCAAACAGGAAGTTAACAGCGCAAAAGTCAATCGTTTAATAAAGCTGTCAATGTCATGGAGGCAGTGTAGGTCCGGTTTCAGGCTGGCTTTGGTTTAGAGAAATAACTCTTTTTTTCTCGAGTCGGATTTTAACAAAAAAGAAGATTCTCCATCTGTTGCCATTTCTGAATGATGGAATTTCCGTCCCAGATGGAAGCATTATAAACATATGCACACAGTCATACCAGGGAGCGAGAGAAAAAACTGTACATAGAGGGTAGACATGTTTAATGCTGAAACAGTGTTGTGGAGAGTCTAGAGGCAGTAATAGAAAGGCTGTGGGATCACGGATGGAATTTGAGAATGTTCCAAACGTGTTGGTCCTGGTTTTGGGGATGGCTTGAAAATACTTAAGGAATTTCACATAGTAAGGGGGGTGAATTCTTAAAATACATGTACCCTCGCAAAAAGGTGCTCACCGAACAGAAGACGATCTTTTGTCCAAATATTTGTTTTCTCCAACATATTTCTAAAATTGGTATATGCGTACATGAATGTGCAAATATATAGTGGCCATTATTTCAATTGTGTGACTTGCAAGGTTTTGAAGTAATTTTTGTTGAATGTCAAATTGAAGGCCAAAACCGTTTCTCTGAAAACAAACATTACGTACGATACCTCTGACTTGCTTAAACGCTTTGAACTTCGTTTTGCAGGGGCGACCAAACGATACATCTTAATCTTGACATATCTGTTTGAAATTTGTATGACGGATACTGATTTGCATGATGTGTCGAACGCAATATGCGTCGTGATACTAGCATCAACGTTTAATCTCGGATATTAAAGAATTTCGCTAATAAAAACTCTGGAAATGTTGTCGATACGACAACCGATAACGGTGTATCATGCTGCTGTCATTCAAGTAATCCACCAAAGTCTGAACTGAACGTTTGATAAGCTTTTGTGAAACTACCTGAAATTGTCGCGATATCTTGCGTCCGACATTCTACCGGTTATTTTTGCTTAAAAACAAAATGTATATGTAATATGTAATAAGATTACTGTTGAAATATTACTTAGCTGATTGACCTGGTCGTTGCAAGATATAAAGATTCATATTTCAGTTGATTAACACTTGGAGGTGCTTACCAGTCTTGGCATGTGAACATCGCTACACTGATTACTTTCCTTGTGTATCCTTTTCCTCGCTTTTCATCGTACAGTTTGTTGCAAAACATGTTCTCCCAGACAACGTTTTTTTGTTCCTTCGATCGCGCGTTTTCCTCATCTGGAAGTAGTTTCGGGAGTATGCCAAGGTACTTGACTTCAAATCGAAATCGTTTTGTCATTCAGTCTTTAAGGTTTGCTGGGTAAAAAGGCCAAGCGAGGGCAGAAAAGTACACACACACACACACACACACACACACACACACACATACACACACACACACACACACACACACACACACACACACACACACACAAACACACACACACACACACACACACATACTCTTTTTATCTTTCTCTCTCTGTCTGTCAGTTCGTTCGTCAGCCCGTTGGTCTATCTGCCTGTCAGTCAGTCCGTCTGTTTGTCTGTGTCTCTTCTCTCTCCCTGACGCCGCTCTCTCTGTGTACCAGCATGCAACTGAGAGGCACAAAAAGAAGGCCTTAAAAAATGAGGCCTTATTTTTGTAAGGCATTATTTCTTTTGGTGCAATAATATTAGTGCTCTCTCACACATTCACAGTTTGGATTTGACAGTGCGGTGCTCTTTACTTTAGACGGCTACTTCGTAAGCAACACTTTGTTGAGTGAATGACAAAACTACAGTGATTTTCTAACACCGGCAGTAGTCCATACCTTGCAGTCTTCAACGGTACGGCCCATCTAGAAGCAAGAATGTCAACTGAAACATGCTGGCAATTTTAGAGGGCGTAGAACAGGCAGTTGTCCAGTAGGTCGGTCGGTCAGTTCACGGCCACAAAACTCCACCAAGCAACGAGAAGAAGAAGACAACCCGAGAGATCACCTAAACTGCAAGCCTTACAACACGAGGCCGTCAGCTCAAACTACGAGAGCTAAAAGGGCGAGGCGTGTCACTGACAGTGACTACTTGGTGATGTCGACAATGTGAATCGAATATTCATAGAAAACGTTTCAATAAGCAAGGGTTTGTGCGAGAGTGTGATCGTATGATTCACTGCGAAACCGGATTTTCCTTGTCCACGTTTATTCACTTCCGTCCTGTTGACATCGCGGTGTGTTGAAACGTACTGTTTTCCTGGTGACATTTTTGGAACCTTTCACTTTTTCGTTCACTCGTAGAGTGGATTGTGCCGCTGTTTGAATCTACCTTAAAGATGTGGTTTATCTGTGACTATTCGGGGCTTTAAAAGTTTTGACCACTTTAAACTTTGTTTTGCAGCGGTGACCAAACGTCACATCTTAATCTTCACAGATTTTTTTGATTTTTTTTATGACCAATATTTCATGTGTCGAACACAATATGTGTCGTGATTCTGGCATCAACGTTTCAATCTCAGATATTTTCCAAATCTCGCTTTTAAAAACTCTTCAAATGTTGTCGACAAGTCTACTATAACGATGTATCAATCTGCTGCCTTTCAAGTCATCCACCAAAGTCTGCTGAACGTTTGATAAGCATTTGTGAAAACTACCTGAAATTGTGGCGATATCTTGCGTCCGACATTCTACCGGTTATTTTAGCTTAAAAACAAAATGTATATGTAATATGTAATAAGATTACTGTTGAAATATTACTTAGCTGATTGACCTGGTTGTTGCAAGATATAAAGATTCATATTTCAGTTGATTAACACTTGGAGGTGCTTACCAGTCTTGGCATGTGAACATCGCTACACTGATTACTTTCCTTGTCAGTGTGTGTCCTTTTCCTCGTTATTGATCTTACAGTTTGTTCAAAAACATGTTTTCCCAGACAGCGTTTTTTTGTTCCTTCGATCACATGTTTTCCTCATCTGAAAGTAGTTTTGGGAGTATGCCAACCCACTTGACTTCAAATCGATGTACTTTTATCATACAAACTTTAAAGGCATATGTACGCGCTCCCGTGTTTACAAAGTGTAGTTTGCCCATAATCGATGTCAAACGCACCATAAGACCATGTAATGACGATATGTCGCCATGCGCGGACCATATACATGCATTTCAGCTTGTTTTAGAGTCTCAAAAACTTTGGATGTAAACAAAGACGCGGAGTTATTTCCCTTGCGTCAACGCTACCTCTGTTGGCAAATCTATAAATAGGACGATCCAGATCAAAATGAAAATTAACATATCTCAACATTGAAGGGGTCCTAGACCACAATATTTTGCAGGGAACTTAATTTAGCATGTCTCCAGCTGTTGATAAAGCAATTAGCGTGTATAGTCATCGAGTACATATGGCTTTAATGTTTGCTGTGTAAAAGAGCAAGGCCAGGGCAGAGAAGTACGCACACACACACACACACACACACACACACACACACACACACACACACAAACACACGCACGCAAACACACACACACACACACACACGCGTGCACACACACACACACACACACACACACATACACACACTCACACTCACACACACGCACACACACACACTCACACACACACACACACACACACACACACACACACACACACACACACACACACACACTCTAACATAAACTTAATGAATGTTTGTCTCCATTTTTTTAATTTTTGTCAGACATGAAAGATGGTTTGGTGTACATATATTTCCCAATCCCCCTCCTCCCATTTCTCCATTTTTCCCCAGAAATGTTTCTATTTAGAGACAAACAAACACATATGTTTAGGAGAAATTTAATGGAAAAAAAGACAAAGTGTCAGATCGGTTTAGGCAGAAATATAGGAACAGAGAAGGTTGCTGTGAGATAAGGGAAGCAGGTATGATACGAGTAAATTATTGCCACCTACAAAGCCTAAATTTAAAAACAAAATTTAAAAAAAGAATAATTGGCATTATCACTACTCTTTGTTTGTGTTTTTCTGACACCTTCGTTATATAAGAATGATAATCATGTGGAGAACTAACAAGTGTAGCAAAAAAACACAATTTATATATAATCCGAATCAAGAAAAAAACAACCATCCTAACAAGCACTCTACTATAATGCATGATACTAAAATGTACGAAGCTAACACAAAATAAGCTGATACGTATAAAGATAACTTGTGTACTAAATCAGCATGGTCTGTATACCATACCACGTAGAAATGATTAGAGGTACATTTAATTTCTTGTTTTGTTCCCTTCCTTGGATTACAACTTCATTTCGATATCTTCAATCTGTTTTGGTGTATTGCAGTGTCGTTAAGAGTATGGTTACATGGGGAATTCATAGTACATGTAGCAGGTGTTACTAAAATGTAAATCTGTAGGGTACCCTTCAGCAGATATTTTAATAAATTCATTCGTACTTTCTAGAGGCTTTCAACGATCTCAGGAAAACAAGACAGTGCAAAGTAAAAGCGTCGTCTTTGATATATCCATTGCCATTAACATGCCACTGTAAAAATAAAAGAAAGAAAATGAAAAACATTCTGACCTAGGACTAATTCTAACAGATAATATGCTCCAATTATTAAAAAGAAGCCACGTCGACGCTCCCAGGCATACACAGATCTTACGGATGGACAGAGGGGTAGAGTATTTGTTTTGGAATATGAGTATAATATTGTCTTAAAGGCACAGTAAGCCTCCCGTAAACCATCACAGAGCTCCCCGAGCGTCTACATACAGTACAAGCATATTTCCATTTGAACGCTTACCGAACGGGAACATCTTGGCTGCTTTCTGTCGAGCGTGAGAAATTTTCAAAGAATTCATTTTCGTGGACTTGCTCCTCTACAACAATGGCGCCTCGTTTTGGTGCTGGACGGCTGTTATGAATATTCAATACCGGAAATCACGCCCGGACAGTAAGCCTCCCGTAAACCATCACAGATACTGTCAGGCTTTTACACACAGTACAAACACCCTTCCATTTGAACGCTCACCAAACGGGAACATCCTAGGTGCCCTACGTAAAGAGCGAGCAATTTTTAAAGAATTAATTTTGCAGATTGTCTCGAACACTTTGTGGACCCATCTTGAACTCAGGTCAAACATGAGCTATACTGTTCAAAAAAAGAAACGCATAGTTGCTACTTGCCAAATTTGTTTTATTTTTCGAAAAAATTAACAGAAAATCCAATATTTAGATTATTTGTTTGAAATTTGGTATGAACACAGTTGAATGCACACACAGTTCATTTGCATCTTCAAATCAATCAGTCAATCAATACGATTGGGTGCCGAGGCTGTCAAGTCAGTAGGGGGTGTGACTGCCTTGAGCAGCAACAACTGCCCGGCACCTTCTGGGCATGGACTGGATCAGATGCCGGATATCTTGCTGTGGGATGGTGTCCCACTCCTCCTGAAGTGCCTGCAATAGATCGCGGTGATTTGCCGGCGCTTCTTCTCGCCTGCGCACACGTCTGTCCAATTCATCCCAGAGGTGTTCTATCGGGTTCATGTCTGGCGACATGGATGGCCAGGGAAGCACCTGGACATGGTGGTCGGTGAGGAACTGGGTGGTGAGTCGTGCTGTGTGCGGGCGAGCGTTGTCCTGCTGGAATATGGCATCCTGGTCAGCCAGAAGAGGAAGGGCGTGTGGGCGCAGAATTTCCTCCACGTATCGCTGGGCAGTTATGCGCCCTTGGACGTGCACCAGGGTGCTCCTTCCAGCGGTATTAATCGCCCCCCACACCATGACGCCTCCACCACCATGAACGGGTGCCTCATCGTTTACTCTCAGGTAGACCCTCCTCCGACCATCATGTCGCTGGAGCAGGAAGTAGGACTCGTCGCTGAACCACACGTGTCTCCAGTGATTCCGGACGGTCCAGTGAAGGTGCTGGTTGCTGGTTGCCCCACTGCACTCGGTTCTGGCGATGGCGGCGGGTGAGGTCTGCGAGCTCTCAAACCAGCTTCATGCAGGCGGTTCCGCACGGTCTGGTCCGATAATCGGTGTGGCCCGGGGAGAGCCTGGACAGAAAATGAGGCCGACAGGAAACGATTCCGGAGGTGGCGGAGCCGTATGAAGCGGTCGTGAGCAGCAGTTGTCGCCCTTGGTCTTCCCGCTCGTGGCAAGTCAGCAACGGAGCCAGTGGCTTGAAACCTGACCCACAGTCTACTGATGGTGCTCTGGGACACGTGGAAGTGCCTGGCGATTGCACTTTGACTTTGGCCTGCTTGTAAACGACCCAATGCAATTTGGCGGTCTTCTCTGCTCAATCGGGCCATCTTTCGTCGCTGAATTGTCGTCTGATTTCTTTGTGGCGAACAATCCGCTTTTATGGGTTTTGGAAGACATGGTGAGAGCTCAATATTCCCCGAGTTTCACGAGATTACACTGAAGCATGACGAGTGGTCATGCCAAATGAGCAATTTTGACATTGTAGCCACTGATAACGCATGCGTCACGTGCAGAGCTCACTTGTGGCAATGGACGAAAGGTCGACGACCAGATAAACATTTTCTGCAGTTTGGTGGATATCCTTGTAGCCATATAACTAAATTAACCAAATATTACAAGCTATGCGTTTCTTTTTTTGAACAGTATACTTCCCTTCGGGTCTCATTCTATCGATGTAAACTGGCGATAGCCGTGGATCGATGATTATCAAAATGTTTTGGACCGTGGTGCGTTTTTGCGCTAGACCAAACTTTTAAAATCTAAATAATAAATTGACAGCTTGTTACACAAACATTCTTTAATCATAAAATAATTCTTTTTTCATCAAGACAAGATCAGTACAATTCGAAGTTGTGAAAGTTTGAAAAAAGAAAAGCCCGGAAGCAGGGTCACGCAAGGGTCGTAGCAGACGACGGTTTATGCATATCGCCGTTCCTCTCAACAGTCAAAAGCCATCGCTAGAGTTCTTGTGAACCACAGCCGTTTGTTTCGTGCCTAAAAACGTGCTATTGTAAATAAGCTCACATCGAGTTCACGATGGCTCAGGGGTAAGATAAACCACGCAAAAATAAATTCTTTGAAAATTGTTCGCTCTTTACGGAGGGCACCTAGGATGTTCTCAATCGGTGAGTGTTTAAATGAAAGGGTGTTTGTACTGTGTGTAAAAGCCTGACCGTATCTGTGATGGTTTACGGGAGGCTTAGTGTGCCTTTAACAAATCAAAAATGTTTGTACCAATTTTCATAACAATCCGTTGGGTAGTTTTTAGATAAATGTTTTTCACACACACACACACACACACACACACACACACACATGCACACACATGCACACAATCACACATTCTTTAGGAGACAAAACTCCCTCTCCACTCTTGTAAAAACTTCAAGATACGTGTTTATAACTAAACTCGGCACACAAAAACAGGATTGCACCCATTTTCTTACCTCAACTAAAGCATTCATTCCCGTGTCAATTCATTCAAACGTTATATTCCATGACATGCCCTTTACTTGGCTATCTGGCACATGTTTCGGATCAAAGATGTCTTGTTTATATTGTATCTGTAATTCTATCATATTATAAGATGACAGTGTTATTGGTAATACGACTTATGTGCTTGTAATTATATATGTGAACCTATGTTTTATGTGCTGTTGTCCTATCAGTGAATGTCCTAATCATTCTTATAAAAATTAATGTTCGTTACAATCTTTTACAGGCAGCCAGGGTGTGCCGAAGAAAATGTTCCATTTTTATGTAACATTCTAATGAAGCATAAAGTGTTATTGTTGTTGTTATTGTTTTACAGGGGTCACGTGACCTCCTCCCAGATAAGGGTACCCCCAAAATCTACCTGACAAAACGTGAGGTACCGATTAAAAATCGACGAACATTCAACAACATGGCAACTTTTACATACGAGGAGATCTTGGTATCTTGCGTATTTTCTTCTTGCATGTCATGTCTACTGATGCAGGTGTCGATCGTATGTAAACCTGCTAAGACTTGTTATAATTGTTTCAGCAAATTTGTCAGAGGGTATGGGTGAGGTAACTTTTAACGGTTAAAGATTTTCACCATCCACACAACGCAACACAAGAGGAGTTTGGTGTTCCAAATTTTATTTACTAACATTACAAAATGAAAAGAGGTCTTCGGTTTACTTACAAAAATGCAAACAATGTTTATCTTTAAACCAAAATCAAAAGCTACACAAACAGAGCTCAAACCAGATTAACAACTCAATGAAAATGTAAATGGTCGATCAACAAAGATCAACGTTACCCCTAAAACAAAACAATAACAACATAAGTATATTTCAAGAACAATAATAACAAAGAATACTAATTTCAGTTTTATTCAGAACACCTTTTTTGTCACCAAAACAATCAAACATAAAACTTATGCTCACATAAGAAAATGACTAACATGGTACAAAACAATACAAATATGGTTATGACAAGAAATTGGAACGACTTAATTATAAAATATATCATGTAAATCATGATACAAGAATCCAACCGCATAAGAAACATGAATTCAATCACCACCTTTGGTGCCTGTAATTACAAATTCCGTTGAACATGAACAAGAAGTTGTGCTTTGGTGAATTCTAAGTCAAGTACAATCAAGATCAAATAAAAACTTCACTGCGCCCACCAGTCACAAGCTAAAAGCTTCATCACTCATAAAAAAAACGTAGGCACTCAAGGCCTTAAATTCTTCTCAAAATGACCGGCAAACATTTCAATTCTCTTTTGACCAAAACACCTGCTGCATACAAAATAACGCACATGCTTACCAATAATACATTTACATAACTTCCATGGTGATTTCTTTTTCATCGAAAGAAAGACAATGTTCCATTTCAGTCAACCACATAATTATTAAACACTCAAAACACATATTCATTTACAGGCAAATAAACAGTAAACACACAGCAACTCCTCAAGCCATGCAACACTTTACAGGGTGCATAACTCATAAAGGTGGCAAAAACAAAAGCTATCAAACCAAAATACTATAACAAACAAAACTAAAGAGTTCTTATCATCTAATTCTTAAAATACATCTGTTACAACTCTATCTTCATAATACAATACCTATTTCATCATGTCATTTTAGTTTCTTTCAATGAATAATTTTCTCCCTTGTTCCTGGTGTCCACATGGTTCTTTACATTCTATGACCATCTTATGTTAAATATTAAATCCAAGTAATCCTTCAAAAATACAAACCCCTGCATCAAATACATTTGGAAAACAATACACAGAGACTCTAAAAAACAAATCCACACAATTATAAAAACAATTTCCTACCTGATTTAGAAAAAAAAACATTTGGAAATCATGAGCATGAAAATCTGGCTCTTGTGATGGAAAGTCTGATTCTTCAAGAGGCAGAATCAGCAAAAAATGCTAATGGAACCGAAAAGTTCTCTAAGTAATGATAACTTTGACTACTTAAAAAAAACCTGCTAAGCCTAAAACATCATTAAAATAAACAAATAACATTCACATACATCAAATACTCTTTTATCACTAATTCCTTTCTAAATTTACAAAAAGACACAACATTCCTAAGAATTCGAAACATTGATTCCAGACTCTGGAATAATCCAAGAAAAGTAATCCTGACATTCAATTTGTCAAGAACAAGAACAGTTTCTTCCCTTACACTACACTGTAAACTAGTTGGGACAAATCAGTAAGCCAAAAAGTAGTTTGTAAAATGGGTTTGTTTGTTTGTTTGATTAACGCCCAGCCGACCACGAAGGCCATATCAGGGCGGTGCTGCTTTGACATATAACGTGCGCCACACACAAGACAGAAGTCGCAGCACAGGCTTCATGTCTCACCCAGTCACATTATTCTGACACCGGACCAACCAGTCCTAGCACTAACCCCATAATGCCAGACGCCAGGCGGAGCAGCCACTAGATTGCCTATTTTAAAGTCTTAGGTATGACCCGGCCGGGGTTCGAACCCACGACCTCCCGACCACGGGGCGGACGCCTTACCACTAGGCCAACCGTGCCGGTTTGTGAAATGGCAAAGAATGAATTACGTTCACAGGTTTACACGTATGAGCGGTAAAAAAAATAAAGGCGAGGTTTTGCGTTATTTAATAGGGATATTACGACAAGAAGGGCTGTATTTCAGTGACGACGAAGTGCAACGCTTTGAAACTATGAGGATTTTGTTCCTATACACAAGACCTATTTCAGGTAAAATATTATATTGTTAGAGATATGTACAGCTTCCTGTTTTTGTTGTGCAATCTTCCGGAAAATGTTTTTAAACTCGTAAACTTTCATTAAAAATATCATGATATCGCATGCATGCAGACAAATGATTGTTGCAAATACTGCCAATGTTTTATTTACGTATGGTCACTAGTTTACATTTTCTAGTCCTCTAAACACGATCGAATGTTTTGGGATGATCACGTGCTACGGCAATGCCCAGTCATTCGTGACCGCAGCATGGTGTGGGAGTGATAACTACTGTTACTCGTAAACCGTGCAGCGGGACCGTTCCATATCTTTCCCGTATGTTTACCCGACTAGCACAATTCCGCCAGTAGTCGTATTCAAATGAAACTTTGGCAAGACTTATAACAATTACTTTGTGAGAGGGTGAAGTGGAAGGGGTGCACAGATGAGGAAGCATTCAATAAAGACACAAAGTCAGGGGTTGCAATAATGTGACTTTTTTTAACATATACCAGACGGCAGTGTAATTAATTGCGCGTTCACTCCTAAATGTATAGTAGAACTATGTCGAAATGAAGCTATTGAAACTTCAAACAATCCTCTGGCGGACGTCACATCGTTGATAATAATCAAACCAGCTGCTACAACACTTGTTCCGGCACACACAAAAGTTATTTTCAAATACTCCTCAACTACATACTTGGCCAAAACGAAGTTAGTGACTCAATACACAATACTAATCTCTGCAGCTACACACCAAAACAGTTCACCGGTTCAATCACAATTGAACAACACAATCAAAAGTCACAAAAGACCACACGTACACATGTCTTTACACTCCCAAAATCACTTTGACACTGCTGCAGCCTCAAGCTTATCAGTATGATGAACGCGCGCAACAGTTTAAACAATCAACCAATCAGGGCCCATCATCTTGAAACGCTTACAAGTTACCAAAACACAGCGATCCTGACAGCAGGCCCAAGCATCAATGGGTCAGTGGGACATAATTAGACAGGAACTGAAAGAGAGGAACAAGAATGAACGTGAAATGACTTCACTCTATCATTGGTGACAGTTCACCCTGTCACAAAATGTATTGTCTGCATGCCTTGTCTCATAAAAGTCTTCTAAGCAGAACGTTTTAGTTATCTTAAGCAATAATACTATTTTTCTACCTCAACAATTGAATTTGTGGAGTCATGAACTGTTTGACTGTGACTTTTCTCCTACACAATGTCCTATGCAAACATGATGAGACCAAATCATTGATGAACTGTCCTCGGCTGTCTTTTCTGATGATGATTCATGGCATTGATCATGACTATCAGTTATTCACCTTCTTAAATCTGACAGGAGCAGGATGGCCTACGAAGCTCGGATAAAAAATCTTGTCGCAAAAGGCCAGATCTACACACCACAACGGGGTCCTCGGGGTCAGGAGGGTAGTCCTTGAGAAAATCAGAACTGATCACATGATCCTGTAAGACGCGACGACGTAGAGAGTCAGGAAGACCGAGACTTGCTGCTCTTTCGTCACGCTGAGGCCCGCAACCGATGAGATGCGAGATTGTCAGGGCACAGATGTCCCGAAGGGATCGAGGGTGACTGGAAATGCTGTCCAGAAAGTCCATGATGTCACACCAGTTTTTCATTTCTTCAATTCGATCTCTGACAAAGTGAAGTTCTGCATCAAAAAAGGCATTGTGTTTTTGAGTACAACATTGACCAACAGTATAATGCATCCCCTGGGAACGAACATGGCTGAAGATGTCGTTGAGGAAGCCCATGAAGTGACGGCAATTCCACACGTTTTTTACACTTTTTCTGACATACTTCGAATTTGCCATTTCATGAATTTCTGTATGGCAACACGCACTAGCATCATCCGGCGTGCAACTGAAAATCGAAATAAAGTGGCTGAAAAAGTCTTCCGAAAACTTCAAGGTGTCACGCTGGTTCGTTTCTTCAAATTTGTGTCTAATGAATTCTGAATTCACCAGTTCATGGATTTCTTCATGACAACATGCACCTGCAGCATACAGCATCCTAGCGATTCGTAGTTTGCGTCTCTTTACTGCTTGCCACATGGGTGATTGGAAACTGTCCACTGTGACGTTTTGGGCTTTCTGTTTAAGGGACCTCAGCTGTGACTGCGACAACAAAGCCTGGTGCGTTGCCACCCCTGACTGGATCAGAACACGCATTACATTCTCCTTCTCGCTTCCAGGCGTGATGGGTTCAGGCTCCCAGGAGAAATCATCGCTATCTGCTCCAGCCAAGGCAGCCATGATCAAGGTGTTACCCTTACCGTCAGTGGCCAGTGGGTCTGTCTGTGTCGTGAAGAGTTCCCGCACAAGGTCTGATTGACCCTTTTTACAGACAAAATGCAAGACCGGTTCTCCGTTACGGAATGTTTGTGAAACAGTGGTTCCAGTAGCCCTACTGTGCATCAACAGAAGCAAAGCAAAGTCCCAGTTGCGATAGTCAACAGCCTTGCAAACCACAGTCTCACCATCTGAATCTCGTACGTTAGGGTCAGCGCCAGCCTGTAGCAATGCCTGCACCATCTCCTTCATGGCGTCTTTATAGTTGAACATGGCGTCGTGTAGAACTGTTCTGTTCCTTTCTCCTGACCTGGCGTTCAGGTCAAACCCGGTCTCAGTGCAGGCTGTGGCTATGTCCGCCCCACGCTCGAGACACGCTTCTACTTCTTTCCACTCTCTCCGTTCCATTGCTTTGACAAGGACTTGGTGCAGCGTTGTTGTGTCCATGTCGTACAGTCGTAACATGTGGTCCACCACACTCCAGTCACCATCCCGCAAGGCTCTGTCAATACACTGTTTGAAACGGGAATCAGCCTCCACATTCAGTAACCTCGAGATTAAACAAATCTGTTCTCTATTCAGTGTGGATTTCGCGATCTTAAGAAAGCACACAATCATGTTTTTGTTTTGTATTTGGGGAATTAGCACAGATAAAGCCGTTTCATTACACACTCCATTACCGCGCGAATACATAAACCCTTTAGGAAGAGATTCAATTGAAGCAATATGGAGAAGAAATTCTTTGGCTTTCTGAAGTCGCCCTGAAAGAAAAGCTCTCCTCCATGATTCACGAGTACAGACTCTAAGACAGGCGCGTAGCGTTTCCCGTGTTACAACCTCTATGCCCAACACGTCTAGGACTCTGACACAAGCAATGATTTCATACTGAAGCACTACTCTTTTACTTGGTTCCCATTCCTGTAGCAGTGAAGTGATGATATTAGTTTCTTCGCACGTCCGTGGCAGTATACTTGGAAAACTTTGTCCCTCGAACTCATGAAGTAGGAAACTAGCATGCGTGTCAAACTTATCTTCAAATGCATCCATAGTGTGTTTTTTTCTCATCAAAACACTACTGCTGTGCCAAGAAAAGACTCCTAATATTCCTGACGATAGTTCCCATGCATGTATTTTTCATGAATCTGCATTGTCAGGATGTGTTTATGGTCTGAATGCTGTCAAGGTCACCACAAGGCAGACAATGTAGACCACAGACTTACTTGTTGTTCCAATGAGAGAGTGGTCTAAGAAGTCGCCGTGTTGGTGTATATTGATAGCGCCAGACGAAGACTGAACTCGAGTGCCTAACACCTTCATAGTTAACAATCAGCTGCTTTGAATAGAAGAGTATTTAAGTGAGAACGACTGCTGGTGAGGTTTTGAACATGCTTGCTGGTAAGAATTTAAATGCAGATCACTGTCTTGTGATGACTGATTTTGTTTGTGGCCAGCAGTGAAGTTGTGAAGAAACGAAGAAGTTGTTTGTTGTAGCTGTTTTCATTGTTCAGGGCCTCATGCGGTGCTGTTTCAAGTTTATCAACTTGGGCTCTGAAAAAAGATACATTCAATGATTGAGATGGACATTAAAGACAGATAGACAGACAGACAGACAGACAGACAGACAGACAGACAGCACACGCACACACGTTCGCACGCATGCACACACACACACACACACACACACACACACGGTCACACACAGACACAGACACTCTGACATGGATTGCAGGAACTTGTCCGTGCGTACTTGGTCTTGTGCTTGCGTGTACACAGGAAGGGGGATAAGTCACTAGCAGGTCTGCACATTAGTTGACCTGGGAGATCGGAAAAATCTCCACCCTTTACCCGCCAGGCGCCGTTTGTCTCTGAATAAATTCTGACAACAGAGATCACGCAAGTGAACACGATCACAAAGACTGTCACACGGAGTAAGGTTGGAGAATCTGGGAGCGTGCATGTATGCCACATACACGCTAATTAAGCCACGAGTGTTTTTGTGTTCGATTAGTTATAACTTGATTATTTAATTCAAGAAGAAAGCTAGCAGCAACAAGAGGTGCGCTACCCACGTCTGTGCGTGTTTAGGTGCCAGCTGCCACCTGTACTTGTGGCAGATTTACCAAGGTCGGTTGCCTGGACTGGCGCTGACACGGGGTGGGGCATGGATACCGTTTCTGAGTTGTCTCGTGTTCGTCACGGCCTGGATTCCTACATTTACCTCGAGGATCACGAGTCCAGTGCAAAAACGACTGAGCCGCCGGCTACTTAACGCACAATGGCGTGTGTGTGTGTGTGTGTGTGTGTGTGTGTGTGTGTGTATGTGTGTGTGTGTGTGTGCGTGTGTGTGCCTATGTGTGTGCACATGTGTGTGTGTGTATGTGTGTGTGTGTGTGTGTGTGTGTGTGTGTGTGTGTGTGTATGTATATGTATGTGTTCACAGCAATTCCAGAAAAAGGACTGGACATATCGTAATGACACTTTACATGGAATTGTTATGAAAGATAATACACTGACACACAACAGACATGATCTGCCGATCTCATCTGGACCATCTGCAAAGGGTGTACATGCTGCAGCAAGCCAGTGTCAACGTTTTTGTCTTTGCAACATAAAAGCCTCAATACGTTATGTTTACAAAGACAACCCACGTTTTATTCATTTTACTGCTAAGCTACACACGCACTGATACCAACACCAACCCACATATCGTTTCCACTTGCTCTCGCAGTCAAATAAGCACAGTGACAACCAGTTCCAAGGGGCCAGTATCAATTACATAACGGTTCAGTGGATTTTCTAAAGACTGTTACTTAAACACTCTCCCAACACAGTCTCCTCTAGCAACCAGTGTTCAATGACAACTATTTGTGGCCTCTGACTAGAGATTGTGCAGAGGCATTCAGTCATTGACATAGGGAGCTGAAGGGAAGAAAGGCGTCGGTAGTTTGTGTGGCAATCGTCTGTTTGGCTGACTCAACATCCTTGCATGAAGTCTGAGTGCGCGCACGCATGTGTGTGTGTGTGTGTGTGTGTGTGTGTGTGTGTATGTGTGTGTGTGTGTGTGTGTGTGTGCGTGCGTGCGTGCGTGTTTGTGTGTGTGTGTGTGTGTGTGTGCACGTGTGTGTGTGAAAATTTTTCCCCCAACGAAAACTCCAAGGTCTTACACAGGCATGCAAAAATAGGAATAAAGGGTGTCTCAGCAGAATAATGCACATATGAATGCTTTACAAAACAGCGTGGTCGACTTTCAGTTGTTCACTATAGCTGCAGGTGTGGTTATGAATGGATTGTGTGCACATTTGGTGTCAGCGGATATGTGAAGTTTTGCAAGTCTGAATCGCGCGGTATTTGCATAGAAAGCGTGGTGAGAGAGAGAGAGAGAGAGAGAGAGAGAGAGAGAGAGAGAGAGAGAGAGAGAGAGAGAGAGCAAAGGAGAGATCGACAGAAAGAGAGAGAGAGAGGAGAGAGAGAGGGAGAGAGAGCGAGAGAGTTGACGCGTCAGCTTTTCTCTCTTTCTCTCTCTCACACACACACACACACACACACACACACACACACACACACACACACACACACACACACACACACAACCACACACACACACACACACACACATACACACGCGCGCGGTGCATAGAAGAGATGATTCAATATGGGAACAGGATAATAGTGCAATATAGCTATTCTGATGAACACGTGGGGGAATTCGGGGGCTGTGATTGGATGGTCTCTTCCGATCATCAAAGCATAATGCTACGGAAGTCGGCCATTTTTCTCAATATCCAAAAGCATATTGTCAATAACAAAGACGCATGGTTCCGGTTTACCCACCTGTACCACACGATGTTTCACTGATCGACAACAGCATACACTGACAACTTAAAATTCTTCTCGGGAATGTTTTTCAGCTTTACAAATGTCGATAGCATACCCTTTTCTGCTAACTTCCCGATGAAACAGGACTAAACCCAGTATTTTCTGTCCCTAAACACCACAAAATGCCCAAAGTCGAAAGATGTAGTACAAACAGGGGAGTAAAATGGAACAGCCGTTTTTGTGTGCCTGTGAGCTTAGTTCACAGTTGCCGACTGACACACATTTTCGCATTCGGCTTTTCTTATCTCGTAACTCTACACTAAATACCCCACAACCCCTCTGAAGTATTGATGTACAACCCATGGCACTAACATTTATGTAGTCGTTTATAACTGAGGTTGAAAAATTTGTTTCATGACGAGACACGCATTATGCCATTCACCCAAACTGTAAACGTCTTGCACGGTCTGCTCGCTTTGTACGGATTAGCTGTTCTCTTTTCCTCCCCTTGTTGCATCCTAGTTCTTCAGTTGTTTCTAGTTTTCCGTTCATGTTGTGTTTTGGTCTTCTTCATAAGTAGTCTTGTTCAAAATTAAAAAAACTCAAACTTCTTTTTTTTGTATACAAATGAACTAATAAAAAGCTGTTTAACAGCTGTGTCGTCAAATCGAGTGAATAGCCTGCGCAAAACTAATGCGCATAAGAAACGGCGTCTGCTATCAAAACCTAAGATCAACGCATCGACGCAAAAACTGTCATTTTGTAAATTTGAAACAACAAATCAAGTTCAGAACAGCTATATAATCGCTATTGTGTTTTCAGCGTAGCAATAGGGTCCGCTATTTAGACTCGAACAAGTATAATGCGACTCGTCTTCGACTCGTCGGCATTGTACTTGTCTCGTCTAAATATCGGACCCTATTGCTACGCTGAAAACACAATAGCTGTTAATAATGATAATCCTCTCTCACACATTCACAGTTTGAATTTGACAGTGCGGTGCTCTTTACTTAAGACGGCCACTTCGTAAGCAACGAATTGTTAAGTGAATGTAAACACTTCAGTAATTTTCTAACAACGGCAGTAGTCCATACCTTGCAGTCCTCAACAGTACGGCCCATCTAGAAGCGAGAATGTCCACTGAAACCTGCTGGCAACGTGAGAGGGCGGAGAGCAGGCAGTTGTCCAGTAGGCCGGTCGGTCAGTTCACGGCCACAAAACTCTAACAAGCAACGAGAAGGTGAACACAACCCGAGAGATCACCTAGTCAGCTCAAAAAAACGAGAGCTACAAGGGCGAGGCGTGTATCTGGCAGTGACAACGCTATAACTACTGTGTGACGTCGACAATGTGAATCGAATATTCATAGAAAACGTTTCAATAAGAAAGGGTGTGTGTGTGTGTGACTGTATGATTCACCGCGAAACTGGATTTTCCTTGTCCACGTTTATTCTTTTTTTTTTTTTTTTTTTTTTTTTTTTTTTTAACCTCAGTTGCATGCAGGTTTGCTACTACAATTATTTTTTGCCTTTTTATTATATCTTTTTTTTTGTGTGGCTTGGAGCAAACCTTCTTCATAGGTCTTTTCTTTTCAAATGTGTACAATTTTTAAATCAATAAACCTTATCAGTAAACTAATATGTTCAAATAAATAAATAAATAAAAATAATCATAACATAAATTTATTCCTAATGTTCAGCTCAGTTTCCAGTACACCAAATCTTTTTTAACACTCAACTTATACCAGGCCCCTGAGGGTTAAGTCCCTTTGAAAAATAAATAATATTTCAAGGGGTGTCCCATATCTAAATTTACTTATACACATTTTTCCAATCAAGATTAAATGGGTAAGATACTTAAACATTTCATGTGTCAAACCATTCTTATCTCGCACATAAATCAGCACATCTGTTGCTTGTAGAATAATTGCTATGTTATATCGATTGTAGAACAATGTTTCAACATGCTTCCACAAATGGTGAATTTTACTGCAATAGAAAAAGAAATGTTCAATGTAATCAACTTGTTCAATACAGTATGGACATTTATCATTATTTGCGAGTCCCATTTTTAAGAGGAGAATATTGGTTGGGTATATATTGTGTAATATCTTCCACTGTAATTCTTTTAGTCTGGTTTCTGTTGTTGTTTCTTTTGCATTAAGCCAAACTTTTTCTTCAATACTAATACCAAGTTTGTTCAGCCAAAATCGAACACAGCAGGGTGGACTATATTTCATATCTGTCATAAAATTTCGAAAATCTCTAGCTTTTAACATCACTTTATCATTAAAATACAATTTCGAGAATTCTTCAGTGACAGCATATACATAATCCGTATTGTTCTTTAAATAACGAGACAACGCCGAGTGAACAACAATGTACTGTAAATAGAGTTCTGGTGAAGTACCAATTAGGTTCTGTACATTTTGAAATGACAAAATGGAATTGTTTTCTAAGAGGTCATTGACATGTGTTATTCCTTTTTTTGCCCAGTTGTCAAAATAAATTACATTATTTTGATATTTTATATCGATATTATTCCATATGCATGCCATCTTCAGAGATGACGAAGAGTGCAGTGTATTATGTTCCAACCAGACTCGCAGTACTTTGCTCCAGAAGGAGGACTGAAGACTATCTAACCCTTTAAACTTTTTAGGACCAATAATTGAATTAAAACATGATAAATCTGTTCCAAAATTACGGAAATATAATCTAGGAATCCAAGTCCATGTACTATTGTTATTCATATTCGAGAGCTGAGCAAGCCAGCCGCACAGAATAGATTCTTGCAATATTTGCATGTCAATCATTTGGATTCCTCCTGTTCCTATTCCACTGCACATAACACTTCTCTTCACTTTCTCAAACGCTTTCTTGTTACAATTAATTTTCCTCCAAAGAAAACGAAACAATAACGTATTAATTTCTTTCAACACAGGCTCAGGGATGCATATTGCCTGCATAACATAAACGAGCTGAGAAATCAAAAAACTTTTTATTACGCACATTTTACCAAATATGCCAAGATTCCGTTTTTCCCAGTTTAAAATCACCTGCTTAATACTCTTAATTCGTTGTGTCCAGTTTTCATCCACGAGGGAGGCACTGGATGTATTGCAAAAATATATTCCCAGAATCTTCATTTGTTTAACCCATCTTAATCCGTATCCTCCCTCGTTGCTATTCCGTTTTGATCCAATCCACATTGCTTCTGATTTTACTCTATTTATCTTCAAACCGGATATAATTGTAAACTCGTCTAATATCCCCAAAACAACTTTAATGTCATCTTTATCACGCAGAAACATGGTAACATCATCGGCATACAGAAGTGCCTTCAAAATCTTTTTAAACATATGCACTTCTTCTGAATCGTCAGTTTCAATTTCCAAACCTTTTACTTCAAAACCTTTTCGAAGTCGGGTTGCAAGCAGCTCAATTCCAATAACAAAAGCCAGTGGTGAGAAAGGACAACCTTGTCGCACCCCACAGCTGACTTCAAAATCACTTGAGAGCCAACCGTTGTATCCAATGCAGCTTCTTGTGCTACTGAACAATACTTCTACCCAACGTAAAAAATCTGTTCCAAATCCGTATCTCTTAAAGGCATATAACATAAACTCTTTCGATATACTGTCAAATGCTTTTTTGAAATCTAAAGCAAGTACCAAACCAGGTTTTTCTTGTAATCTAAAGTGTTCAATAACATCATCTATTGTTCTCAGCGTATGAGAGACGTTTCTACCTTTAATAAAACCAACTTGATCTTCGTGTACTATGTTTTGAATAACTGGGCTTAGCCTATTTGCTAAACATTTAGCTAAAATCTTATAGTCTGTATTTGTCAAAGAAATTGGTCTCCAGTTTGATAAACTGTGTTTTGATAAGTCTTTCCCTTTGTGGATCAGGGTAATAACCGCCGATGCTTGGGTGAAGGACAGACTTCCATTCTCAAATGATTTGTTAAATGAATCAACAATAAGAATTCTTAACTTTGACCAAAAAAACTTAATAAATTCTGTGGTAAGGCCGTCCATGCCTGGTGAGGAACCATTTTTCATCAATTTAAGTGCCGATGATGCCTCTTCAACCGTTACATTTCCTTCACACTTTGCCTTCTCCTCATCACTTAACTGAGGAACATCGCAATCTTGCAAAAAGGATGTAATATTATTGTCTAAATTTTCATCAGGTAATTTTCGTGAATAAAGAGTTTGAAAATACTCTCTCTGAGCTTCCAGTATATCAAATTGATCTGTAATGACTTCACCATTCTCCAGTTCTAATCTTGGCATTAATTTAGAATGTGCACGTGATTTTTCTAAGTTAAGAAAATACTTTGTATTTGTTTCTCCTTCTTCGATCCATTTTACTCGTGATCTTGTCTGGGCACTGTGCAATTCTGTTTTTTCAATTAGTTCCAAATTCAATTTTAACTTTTCTCGTCGAAAAATAGCGTTTTTATCATCTGGGTTTTTGGCTAAATGTGATTCGCATACATTTAAATCATGTTGCAGTGTTATCTTGTCTGTTCTCTTTTTTACGGCATTTTTCTTGCTGTATTGCATAGAGATGTCCTTAATTTCCAGTTTTAGTAACTCCCAATTCAATCCCGCATGCTGTGTCGGCTGCTCAGAGAGAAAATTATCAATGGTCTGATTCATAATATCAACGTATGCCTGTTGTTTTAATAGAGAGTTGTTAAATTTCCAGTACCCTGGACCTCTGCATGTATCAGTACATTTTAGTTGTAAATAAACACTTTTGTGAACAAGAAACACTTAACAAGTGGCTCTATCCCATCTCCCCCCTTTCCCCTATCCCATCTCCCCCCTTTCCCTCGTCGCGATATAACCTTCGTGGTTGAAAACGACGTTAAACACCAAATAAAGAAAAAGAAATCCACACAATGCAACACAAGAGAAGTTTGGTGTTCCAAAGTTTATTCACTAAGATTACAAAATGAAAAGTTGTCTTACAAAAGTGCAACAATTTGTATCTTTAAACCAAGATCAAAAGCTACACAACCAGAGTGTAAAACAGATAAACAACTCATTGAACATCCAAATGGTTGATCAACAAAGATCAAAACGTTACCCCTGAAACAAAACAATAACAACATAAGTATATTTCAACAACAATAATAACAAAGAATACTAATTTCAGTTTTATCCAGAACACCTTTCATGAAAACAAACAATCAAACATAAAACTATGCCCACAAAAGAAAATGACAAACATGGTACAAAACAATACAAATATAGTTATGACAAGAAATTGGAACGACTTAATTATAAAATACATCATGTAAATCATGATACAGGAACCCAACTGCATAAGAAACATTAATTCAATCACCACCTCTGGTGCCTGTTATTACAAATTCCTTTGAACATGGACAAGAAGTTGTGCTTTGGTGAATTCTAATCCAAGTACAATCAAGACAAAATCAAAACTTGACTGCGCCCACCAGTGACAAGCCAAAACTTCGGCACCCAATGCCTTACATTCTTCTCAAAATGACCGACAAACATTTCAATTCACTTTTGACCAAAACACCTGCTGCACACACAAAAATGCGTATGCTTACCTATAATACATTTACATAACATCCATGGTGATTCCTTTTCGTCGAAAGAAAGACTATGTTCCATTTCAGTCAACCACATAATAATCAGTAAACACTTAAAACACATATTCATTTATAGGCAAATAAACAGTAAACACACAGCAACTCCGCAAGCCTTGTGACAGTATACATAACTCATAAAGGTGACACAAACAAAAGCTATCAAACTAAAATTCTATAACAAACAGAACTATAGAGTTTTTATCATCTAATTCTTAAAATACATCTCTTACAACTCTATCTTCATAATACAATACCATCTATACTATTTTATCATGTCACTTTAGTTTCTTTCAATGAATATTTGTATCCCTTGTTCCTGGTGACCACATGGTTCTTTACATTCTATGACTATCTCATGTTATATTAAATCCGAGTATGTAATCCTTCAAAAATACAAAACCCTGCATCAAATAAACTTGGAAAACAATACACAGAGACTCTAAGAAACAAATCAACACAATATATTAAGCGATTACTTCCCTTTGGTTATTTGATACAATATATTAAAACAAATTTTTACCTGATTTAGGAATAAAACATTTGGAAATCATGAGCATGAAAATCTGGCTTTTGTGATGGAAAGTCTGATTCTTAAAGAGGCAGAATCAGCAAAAATGCTAATGGAAACAAAACGTGCTTTAAGTAATAATTGTAGCTTGGACTACTTAAAAACAAACCACACTGCTAAGCCTAAAAAACCCATTAAAATAAACAAATAACATTCACATACATCATATAATATTGTATCTCTAATTCCTTTCTAAATATACAAAAGGACACAACATTCCTGACAATTCGAACACATTGGTTCGAGACTCTGGAATAACCCAAGGGAAGTAATCCTGTCATTCCATTTGTCAAGAAAAAGCACAGTTTCTCTCCTTACATTAGATTGGGTTTTTTTTTTCTCTTCTATATATATATATACGACTAGTGTCTGTCCGTCTGTTCGCGATGCACGGCCAAAGTTCTCGATGGATCTGTTTCAAATTTGGTGGGCATATTCAGGTACACCCGGGACACAACCTGGTCGATGAGATATTTTAACACGTGCTCTCAGCGCGCAGCGCTGTGCGCGCTGAACCGATTTTTTTGTGTGTCTGGATCCACTACCAATAACTCTTCCTTATCTTCTCCAGTGTTTTCAGCCGCGATTATCTCCCTTCCTCCGTGTGGCAAAGCCGGGTCCCAGGCGCAGCCTGGTATTCGGCTCTACTTCTTCCCGGCGAAGCCGGTACCCGACGAAGCGGGTAATCATCTAGTTTGAAATACATGTATTACAACACCACAACAGCACCACTATCGTAAAACAAAATGTATATAAAGAGCTATACATTCACTACACGACAACAAAATAAATGTGCCCCTCAAAATGTCTGGGCCCTACTGACACTTTCACATTTATAACCATATTTTCAATTTCATTTCGAATCTTTAATTATGTGCGGAAATATACACTATTACTTAACACTTGAAAAACATGTTCTCTACTTGGTTCTTTATTGTATACAAAAAAACTTACATATTATCTTATTTTTTCTAAGATACAACACTCGTATGCAGTCAAGCAAGTCGGCTTATTGTGTATAATATAACACACACACTGTCATACTGCCTTATGAAATGTTCTGTTGCTCTCTACCTTTCTTTCTTTCTTTCTTTATTTGGTGTTTAACGTCGTTTTCAACCGTTCAAGGTTATATCGCGACGGGGAAAGGGGGGGGGATGGGATAGAGCCACTTGTTAATTGTTTCTTGTTCACAAAAGCACTAATAAAAAAATTGCTCCAGGGGCTTGCAACGTAGTACAATATATGACCTTACTGGGAGAATGCAAGTTTCCAGTACAAAGGACTTAACATTTCTTACATACTGCTTGACTAAAATCTTTACAAACATTGACTATATTCTATACAAGAAACACTTAACAAGGGTAAAAGGAGAAACAGAATCCGTTAGTCGCCTCTTACGACATGCTGGGGAGCATCGGGTAAATTCTTCCCCCAAACCCGCGGGGGGTTGCTCTCTTCCAGAACTATATCAACACCACACCTTTCTTTCTTTATTTGGTGTTTAACGTCGTTTTCAACCACGAAGGTTATATCGCGACGAGGGAAAGGGGGAGATGGGATAGGGGAAAGGGGGGAGATGGGATAGAGCCACTTTTTAAGTGTTTCTTGTTCACAAAAGCACTAATCAAAAAATTGCTCCAGGGGCTTGCAACGTAGTACAATATATGACCTTACTGGGAGAATGCAAGTTTCCAGTACAAAGGACTAAACATTTCTTACATACTGCTTGACTAAAATCTTTACAAACATTGACTATATTCTATACAAGAACCACTTAACAAGGGTTAAAGGAGACACAGAATCCGTTAGTCGCCTCATACGACATGCGGGGTGCAGAGAAATAAGGATGTGGAAAAGAAGACTTTTGGTAAGTGACAACAAGAAAAGAATTGGAAAACTGCAGGGAATAGTAGGGAGAGTTTTCTTGGAAGGAAATATAGGTGAAAGGACTGGTAAGGCAGAAATAAGACAAAAGAAGAGAAGAAACAGAACCGTTAGTCGCCTCTTACGACATGCTGGGTAGCATCGGGTAAATTCTTTCTAGTCCCAACCAATATGGGACTCCCCCTAACCCGCGGGGGGTAACACCACACCAATTTCTACAACATACAACACGTAATTAAAGACGTAATACTTAATCGTTTAACAAGATCAACAGTTCAAATGAGGTTCAGTCCAATACAAACGTGTCAAACGTAACATTGATTTCACTATATAATCGTCTAACAAATAACGTTTTCGCATGGCACTTTTGAAAACTACAAATGTAGGTACAACCTTCGCGTATTTACATTTATAGATACAAAAAATATATAAAAAAATTGGCATTTAATATTATAGAATCAAAACTTAACAACTTTTAAGAGATTGGTCTGTACCAAACAACTTTTTTTTCGTTTAACGAAACGCTACCAGCGTTATGGCACTATCTCTTAACAAATTCTAACAAATCATTCCAAAATAAACGTACAGACTGACACCTCAACAGACAGTGTTGAATATTATCTCTCTCTTCTCAACATAAATGACACAATACATCATTGGCAACTCCGTCGCGATATAACCTTCGCGGTTGAAAACGACGTTAAACACCAATTAACGAAAGAAAGAAAGAATCATTGGCAACTCCCATCTGTTTCAATGCAACATTAGTTGCCAACATTCTGTGCAGCACTCTGATTTGGAACCACTTTAATTTCACCTCTGGTATTTTATTTTTATATACAAAAACCGATTTCCAATCAATATCCCCTTCCAGTTTACTTTCCCACTGTATACAACAATTTGAACGCTTTCTGTTCTGTATTAATTTATCATTATAAATTGTTGCTCCTTTTACTTGAGAATGAATACTTTATACAGACCTATTTCAGCCATCAGCCATACTATTATTCTCCAAAGCAATATCAAAACTTGTTTAATTGCCTTAATACATCAGTCGGCCTTGGTCAATACATATGAAACAAAAGACGATATGCTCCCCCTCGGACCGACAAAAAACCTGGTCTTTCAACAACCCATCAAACATCTTATAATATATCTTTTTCTGCATGTTCTTTAAGCCTCTACAATTTACTCAAGCAACCGTAATCTTATCCATGAAATCTACCCGCAATAAGCAATAATAGGGCACATTTTCAACCAGTGACTTAATACATTAATAACACATCAATAGACAGCAACATGCTTTCATAATAAACGAATTCAATCTCTCGAAACTCCTTACATTCTCTTAAACACGAAACATACAAACACAAACTCTTTCTTCTACAACTCACCACGTGAGCACACACACTCCAAACATGACAGACACAGACCCATTCGCTCGTCTTTCGCATGCTTTTCACTATGGCATTCCGTTTGTCAAATAATTATTTGGATACTTTTTCATGTTTTTTTCACCAGTTTTAGCTAAATAATCATTATTTAGAAGCTCATGTGCTAAATAAGTAATTGTTTATAAACAATGTAAAAAAATTCTAAATAATTTTTTGTTTACGTAAACCATTCATTGTTTACCTAAACAATTCATTGTTTACGTAAATAATTCATTGTTTACGTAAATAATTCGTTGTTTACGTAAATAATGTATTGTTTACACAAATAATCACTTATTTCACAAAATAATATTTTTTGGGTGGATAAAGTGAGCAGTTGCTAAATAAATCATTGTTTACCTATATAATGCATTATTTAGCAGATTCGCTAAATAATGAAAACTGCTTTCCCTAAACAATTCATTGTTTAGGGAAATCAGTTTTCATTATTTAGGGGAATCAAGAATTGACTTCTAAGCTTCATTTTTTGTGTGTGTGTATATACTATAATTCAATACAAGGTATCTCCGAACATTATTTATCAGAAAATGTTCGTAAATTTGTTTATAACAGCAATTTCGGCTTGTAAAATAAGCAAAATAATATCCAAACAACAGCTATTTTAAGATAAGAGTGTGTGGAGAGACCTTGTATTCAATTATAGTAATCACTGAAAGACATAAAACTTAGTTCAGAAGCGAATCCTAGAAACCCCTAAATAATGGAAAATGTGTTGGCTAAACAATTCATTGTTTACGTAAATAATTCATTGTTTACGTAAATAATGATTTATTTAGCAACATTGCTGATTGTTTATAAACAATGTAATATAAGTCTAAATAATATATTGTTTACGTAAAGAATATATTATTTAGACGTATTTTACATTGTTTGTAAACAATCAGCAATGTTTCTAAATAAATCATTATTTACGTAAACAATGAATTATTTACGTAAACAATGAATTGTTTAGATAAATAATTAATGGTTTACGTAAAGAAAAAAATATTTAGAATTGTTTTACATTGTTTATAAACAATTACTTATTTAGCACATGAGCTTCTAAATAATGATTATTTAGCTAAAACTGGTGAAAAAAACACGAAAGAGTATCCAAATAATTATTTGACAAATGGAATGCCATATTTCACTTATATTAGCCTCAATCTGAAAATCCTCACTATTCATTCTCGTGACGCGTGTTAAGGCTGCACACGCATAAACCAATCACAATGTGGCACAGGCGACTGACATCAAATGAAAATGGTATAACAAACTCAGTACTGTCAAGGCAAAGAGAACAGCCAAACATAAGCACGGGCAAAGATATTGCAAGCAAAAGTACACATATTGAACATTATAATGATAATACGAGAATTTATAAAGCGCACATATCTCACCACAAGGCGACTCATATACATTCGTTCGCATAAACAACTCAAGCATACTCATATACACTTACGCATAAATTACATGAAGATGACAAGGCAACAGCACAAACAGAGACACGGCACTCAAAAGTAAGCATGACAAAGAAAAGAAAATTTCAAACAATAATTATGTACATGGCTATTTACAACTGTTCTGATTTAGGCTTGCGGGTGAGATGGGTGGGTGAGAGGGGGGGGGGTTGTAGCGGGGCACTGTAGTCTGAGGATTATTTAGGGAAAGGAAAAGTCTTGAGGCCACATTTAAATGCTTAATCTTAAGACTGTTGTTGTTTATCACACAACAAGGCATACAAACAACCAGACAAACAAACAAACAAACGAACAAGCAATTAGTGTAAACACTTGTCGGTGTATTTTTCACATGAAATTGTACGAAGAACAAAAGAACAAGAGAAAAAAGCAACAACAACAACAACAACACCGACACAGCAAACTCGGTACATTAAGGGAAAAAAGGGCGAAGCTATTACAAGCAAAATCACACAAATTCCACATATGGAGATAAAAACAGCAACCACAATAACAAATAACAAGCAGACACTAATGAGCTAAACAAATATTCATTGTATTTCAGACATGTATGTTTACAGAAAGGAGAAAACTATCAAACAAAACAAAGGATCTAAAAACAAAAACCACACAAACCAAACACAGAGCAGCTAAACGTACCACAGAAAGCTAAAAATATGTTCTAACGGGACGGTACTTAGTTTTCCCGACCCCTCCCACGCTGACCTCCCCTGTCCTCTACATAGATTGACACCCGTGCCGGCACAGTCTCACACTTCCCACGCAAACGTATACCTCTCGCTGAGCTTAGTGAAGTCAAGTTATCGACACCACAGGAGCAAGAAACAACGATTTGAAATATAAATTGCAACAACAACAAAACAAAAAAATTGTTTTGACAAATCAGTAAGCCAAACAGTAGATTGTAAAATGGGAAAGAATGAATTACGTTCACAGGTTTACACGTGTGAGCGGTAAAAAAAAAAGGCAAAGTTTTGCGTCATTTAATAGGGATATTATTAAAAGAAGCGCTGTATTTCAGCGACCAAGTGCAACGCTTTGAAAATATGAGGATCTCGTTTCTATACACAAGACCTATTTCAGGTAAAATATTATATTGTTACAGATATGTACAGTTTCCTGTTTTTGTTATGCAATCTTCCGGAAAATGTTTTTAATCTCGTCGTAAACTTACATAAAATAAAAATCATGACTTCGAATACCTGCAGACAAATGATTGTAATGCAATTAGTGCCAATGTTGTATTTACGTATGGTCACTAGTTTACATTTTCTAGTCCTGTAAACACCATCGAATGTTTTGGGATGATCACGTGCTACAGCGATGTCCAGTCATTCGTAACCGCAGCATGGTGTGAGAGTAATACATGTAACCACTGTCACCAGTAAACCGTGCAGCGGGAACGTTCCATATCTTTGCCGTATGTTTACAAGACTAGCACAATTCCGCCAGTAGTCTTCTCAAATGAAACTTTGGCGAGACTTGTAACAATTACTTTGTGAGAGGGTGAAGTGGAAGGGGTGCACAGATCAGGAAGCGTGACCTTTTTTAACATATACCAGACGGCAGAGTAGTTAATTGGGCGTTCACTCCTAGTAGAACTCGGTCGCAATGAAGCTATTGAAACTTCAAACAATCCTCTGGCGAACGTCACATAATAACCAAACCAGCTGCTACAACACTTGTTCAGGCACACACAAAAGTTCTGTTCAAATACTCCTCAACTACATACTTGGCCAAAACGAAGTTAGTGGCTCAATACACAATACTAACCTCTGTGCAGCTACAGACCAAAACAGTTCGCTGGTTCAATCACAATTGAACAACACAATTCAAAGTCACAAAAGACCACACACAGGTCTTCACACTCCCAAAATCACTTTCAGACTGCTGCAGCCTCAAGCTTATCAGTATGATGAACGCGCGCAACAATCAACTAATCAGGGCCCATCATCTTGAAACGCCTACAAGGTACCAAAACACAGCGATCCTGACAGCAAGCACAAGCATCACTGGGTCAGTGGGACATAATTAGACAGGAACTGAAAGAGAGGAACAAGAATGAACGTGAAATGTCTTCACTCTATCATTGGTGACAGTTCACCCTGTCACAACATTATTTGTCTGTATGCCTTGTCTCAAAAACGTCTTTTTAGCATGCAGAACGTTGTAGTTATCTTAAATTAAGCAATACTACTTTTTTTCTACCTCAACAACTGAATTTGTCGAGTCATGAACTGTTTGACTGTGAGCTTTCTCCTGCACAATGTCCTATGCACACATGATGAGACCAAATCATTAATGATCAAACTGTCCTCGGCTGTCTTTTCTGATGGTGATTCATGGCATTGATCATGACTGTCAGTTATTCACCTTCTTCAATCTGACAGGAGCAGAACGGTTCACGAAACTCGGATTGAAAATCGTCTTCAAAAAGATCACATTCACCACATTCCATGTGTCCATCGTACAGATGGGTGTCCTCGGGGTCAGGAGGGTAGTCCTTGAGAAAATCAGAACTGATCACGTGATCCTGTAAGACGCGACGACGTAGAGAGTCAGGAAGACCGAGACTTGCTGCTCTTTCGTCACGCTGAGGCCCGCAACCGATGAGATGCGAGATTGTCAGGGCACAGATGTCCCGAAGGGATCGAGGGTGACTGGAAATGCTGTCCAGAAAGTCCATGATGTCACACCAGTTTTTCATTTCTTCAATTTGATCTCTGACAGATCTTAGTTCTTCGTTAAAAAAAAAGAAGGAATGCAAATATTTTACAGTAGAACACATACCAACAGTATAATGCATTCCCTGGGAACAAACATGACTGAAGATGTCGTTGAGGATTGCCAGGAAATCACGTTTATTCCTCACCTGGTTTACTTTTTGTCTAACATACTCCGAATTTGCCAGTTCATGAATTTCTGAATGACAACACGCTTTAGCATGAAAGTGACTGAAAAAGTCTTCCGAAAACTTAATTAGGGTGTCACGCTGGTGTTTTTTTTCCAATTCGTGTCCAATGAATTCTGAATTCACCAGTTCATGGATTTCTTCATTACAACATGCACCAGCAGCATACAGCATCCTAGCGATTCGTAGTTTGCGTCTCTTTACTGCTTGCCACATGGGTGATTGGAAACTGTCCACTGTGACGTTTCGGGCTTTTTGTTTAAGGGACCTCAGCTTTGACTGCGACAACAGAGCCTGGTGCGTTGCCACCCCTAACTGGATCAGAACACGCATTACGTTCTCCTTCTCGCTTCCAGGCGTGATGGGTTCAGGCTCCCTGAAGTAATCATCGCGTACATTCTTGCTCTCTGCTCCACCCAAGGCAGCCAGGATCAAGCTGTTACCCTTACCGTCAGTGGCCAGTGGGACTGTCTGTGTCGTGCAGAGTTCCCGCACAAGGTCTGCTTGACCCTTTTTACAGACAAAATGCAAGACCGGTTCTCCGTTACGGAATTTGCGTGAAACAGTGGTTCCAGCAGCCCTACTGTGCATTAACAGAAGCAAAGCAAAGTCCCACTCGCAATAACTAACAGCCGAGCAAAGCAAAGTCTCACCATCTGAGTCTGGTACGTTAGGGTCAGCGCCAGCCTGTAGCAATGCCCGCACCATCTTCTTCTCCATGTTTTTACGGCTGATGGCGTCGTGTAGAACTGTTCTGTTGCTCTCTCCTGACCTGGCGTTTAGGTCAAACCCGGTCTCAGTGCAGGCGGTGGCTATGTCCGCACCACGCTCGAGACACGCTTCTACTTCTGTCCACTTCCTGAGTTCCGGCATTGCTTTGACAAGGACTTGGTGCAGCGTTGTTGTGTCCATGTCGTACAGTCGTAACATGTGGTCCACCACACACCATTCACCATCCTGCAAGGCTCTGTTTATACAATGTTTGAAACGGGAATCAGCCTCCACATTCAGTAACCTCGAGATTAAACAAATCTGTTCGCTGTTCAGTGTGGATTTCGCGATCTTAAGAAAGCACACAATCATGTTTCTGTTTTGTATTTGGGGAACTAGCAAAGATAAAGCCGTTTCATTACGTACTGTAAGATATTCAATTGTAGCAACATGGAGAAGACATTCCTTGGCTTTCTGAAGGCGCCGTGAAAGAAAAGCTCTCCTCCATGACGCACGAGTACAGACTGTAAGACAGGCAAGAAGCGTTTCCCGTGTTACATCCTCTATGCCCAACACGTCTAGGACTTTGACACAGGCGATGATTTCATACCGAATTCGTCCTTGTTTATATTGAAGTTCTGGGTCGATTTTGTCTCGGACTAGGACACAAGGGTTGACCGCATACTGTACTTGTTCATAATGCTTCCATTCCTGTACCAGCGAAGTGATGATATTAGTTTCCT
Organism: Littorina saxatilis; assembly: GCF_037325665.1. Classification (NCBI taxonomy): domain Eukaryota; kingdom Metazoa; phylum Mollusca; class Gastropoda; order Littorinimorpha; family Littorinidae; genus Littorina; species Littorina saxatilis. The sequence goes on along the minus strand of NC_090253.1, from coordinate 50,022,933 downwards.
CGCAAGTCCGTCGGCGTATACTTGGAAAACGTTTACCCTCGAAAAACTGAAGCAGGAAACTAACATGCCTGTCATCGAATGCATTATTGTTTTCTTTTTCATCAAACACTCATGCTATGATAACAAAACACTCTAAATATTTCTCGCGTTTGTTCGCATGCATGTCTTTTTAATGAATCTGTATTGCCAGAACATGTTTATGGCCGAGTGCTGTCAAGGTCACCACAAGGCAGACTATGTGGACCACAGTTCTATTTGTTGGTCCAATGAGAGAGTGGAACTCGAGTGCCTAAACCTTCATAGTTTACAATCGGCTGCTTTGAATAGAAGAGTATTCAAATCAGAACGACTGCTGGTGAGGTTTTAAACACGCGTGCTGGTAAGAATGTGAAAGCAGATCACTGTGTCTTTTGGTGACTAATTTTGTTTGTGGCCAGCAGTCAAGTTGGGAAGAAACGAAGAAGTTGTTTGTTGTAGCTGTTGTCATTGTTCAGGGCATCACGCGGTGCAGTGTCCAGTTTATCAACTTGGGATCTGAAAAAAAGATACATTCAATGATTGAAATGCACATAAAAGACAGACAGACAGACAGACAGACAGACAGACAGACGTTCGCACGCATGCACGCAAACACACCGACGTGGTCCACATGTAGAAACTCATCCAGCATTTGTACAAGCAATGTAAAATAGAAATGCATCACATCCAGCGTTAGCTTGAAGATTATTCCTCTGGACAGAATTAGCATGTCCCGGGTTTAGTGTAGCTTTGGGGAACCAGTCCGGTCTGTCTAAATGAGTATACCGCGCAAAGTAAAAGTTTTTATTCCCCCCTCTGCTTCTTTACCTCTGTAAACTTGTAGAGCTAGTTATTTTTCGATAATGACCCAGCAACCAAACAAATAACGAGCCAGCAACAGCCTGAATCCTCGATAGTGCAATGGGTTGAGAAGTTGTTCTGTTTCGGTACTACTTTTTGCGACTGAAAAGTTCCGAACGCTCTAATGTACGAAGTATACATCTCTGGAGCAAACAATACAAACATACCGCATTTAAATTAACAACTACAGGCCTGAACACATGAATCTCCATATAAAATCCATGAGTTCGGTTGTTTTCTGAATCTAGATCTGCCGTGCACAAACGTTCATCACAAGCAAATTCCCAAGGCAAGTAACTCATACTTTGTCTATCGACAAGAGTAGTTCCCCTTCTTTTCACTCAGTTTCTTCGACAACACTGACTGCAATCCGACGGTCAGTTTTCAACAATATTTTAAGTTATTGAGACATCCCAGTGCACTAAGGGATTTATAGAGCAAATCGAGAAAATTCATTATTGAACGAAGCGCATAGCGCTGAGTTCAATAATTATTTTCGAGATTTGCTCTATAAATCCCTTAGTGCACTGGGATTGTTTCAATAACGATATTGTCAGTACCGCCATAGAAAAAAGAAGATTCCAAACGCACACTTTGCTACGCGCATTTGAATAGGCATAACTGTGTGGTCAGGTCGTGTACAGTAAGATCTACTTTTGTGTGGGCTGGTGTCTCAAGTGTGTCGTGCTTTCGTCACACGCATTTTAATTTCTGTTGGTAAATTCCAGTGTAGTGTTAAAGCTGAACAGTGATGATCTTTCAGAGAGTCCTCATTTGAACTCTGAGAAAGGACTCTGCTCTTCATTATTTGCGATTCGAAACCTTCAGTCGAGCGTCGATGGATTGACTGTGCGGAGTGACTCCCCTTGAATTGACTACCCCACGAAGGACTCGACTGTTCGCACATTTTCAAAATAAATGTGGCATATATCTCGTGTTGTATCTTCACTCATCGGGGAGTCTGATACTAAATATGAACGGTAAGAATGCTCTGAACCCTACACGTATTATATCCCCATCGTTTTTTCGTTCACATTTGCCCAACATGTTAATTTGCTGAGCGGGGTTTATGTCGTCTGCTACTGCTAGGCTAGAACAATCGAACCACTGCAGTCTGCACTGTCACTGAGTCTGCACGAATAAGGCAGGCTGGTAATAAATAAATAAGTCTTATAATTATATGGTAAGAACGTTCTGAACCCTACACGTTTTCGATTACGATTGTTCTTGCCTTGAAATAATAATTCGGAAACCATTCATTTACTGAACTGATGCAGTCGTATTTCAGTGTAGTCTGCTAGAGTCGATCGAATCAGTCTTCCAAATGCTGTGTACGTTATCGGAATAACACTTGTGTTTTCTGTTAGCCGCTGGGAATTGTATACTAACTCATCATTTGGTAATGTGGATGATAAGCTACATGCCACTAACACGGCATATTATGAGAAGAATCTATGCAAGTCGGCGAAAATGAGATGAAACAGCGGCTTTTATTTTTAGATCAGTGCCACTGTGGCACAGGCACATGTAATCTGTCCGAAAAAAAAACCCCACTTCTGCTTTAATTGAGAAGCAGGGAATTTATGGTCATTTGGTATTGTGGAGAATATAAGCTACATGTCATTAATTAATTCTGAGGATGAGAGTACAGTCTCGCTTTGGCAAAGGGCGTAAGAATACGCTCTGTGGAAAAGTTAGCGCACTCCAAGAGTGCGCTAACAGATTTAAGCGCATCGCCATTAGCCAATCAACTGGTTCACATCAGTCATGTGACACCAGTACTTACTGACAATTCATTTTATAAACAGATCACACGCAACCAAATGCACACATCTCATCAATTTAAAGAACATAAAGCGGTTTCATACACTATTTTCCCCAGAAAACTGAACTTCATACAGTAATTAACGTTGGAAAGCGGGTGCAAAAGTTCGTCTGCTAGTCCCATTTGACGAAAGAACATTATCCTAAGCGATATTAAAACATAAACAGAACACACAATATCTCCCTTTACCGCCACAGCAGAATAACAGCATATCTGTGTACTTGATTTTAGTCCAAAACAGGGAAACTGACAAGAAGTGTTAACAGAATGGAATAATTTGCACGGAACTAAACAACCGCGCATTAATCGATCGCCTGCGCAGGTTGACTGGTTGAGTGATTCGGATTCAATCAAACTTTCGCACAAAAACTCCTGTTTTCTTTGAATAACTGAAGAAAGGAGGAATAAAGAGGTTACACACCTCGTCTCAGTGATTATTAAAAATAATGGTCTCAGTTTGCGGTCATGAAAAAGCTCGCTGAAGCTCGCATTTTTCATGATCCGCCAACTTCAACCATTATTTTTAATAATCACTGAGACTCAGCATGTAACCTCTACGTCTTCTTCTGCATTAATGGGTTGAAATTCCCACGTACAGTCGTGTCTTTGCACGAGTGGATGTTTACGTGTATGACCGTTTTTACCCCGCCATTTGGGCAGCCATACGCCGCTTTCGAAGGTAGCATGCTGGGTATGTTTGTGTTTCTATAACCCACCGAGCTCTGACATGCATTACAGGATCTTTTCCGTGCGCATTTGGTCTTGTGCTTGCGTGTTCACACGAGGGGGGATAAGGTACCAGCAGGTCTGCATACTAGTTGACCTGGGAGATCGGACAAATCTCCAACCTTAACACACCAAGTGGCCGCGGCCGGGATTTGAACTCACGACCTTCCGATTAGGATGCGGATGTTTTATCCACCAGGCCACTGCTCCCGTCACCCCGCAAAGTAAACGTAATCTTCCGTACCTTTGAATCAATTCTGACGACAGAGATCACGCAAGTGCACGATCACAGAGACTGTCACACAGAGTAAGGCTGGGGAATCTGGGAGCGTGCATGTACATGATGTATGCCACAGACACGCTATGCCACGACAGTGTTTTTATATTGATTATTAATTACTTCATTAATTAATTAAAGTGGAAAGCTAGCAGCGACAAGAGGTGCGCTACCCACGTGTGTGCGTGTTTAAGTGTCATCTGCCACCAGAACCTGTGGCAGATTTACCCAGGTCTGTTGCCTGGAATGGCGCTGACACGGGGGTGGGGCATGGATATTGTTTCTAAGTTGTCACATAATGTTGACTCGTGTTCGTCACGGCCTGGATCACAAGTCAAATTGGCTCCCCTCCACACCTCTTTCAAATAAAGTATACTCAGCCCGAGAGAGCAAACAGGAAGTTAACAGCGCAAAAGTCAATCGTTTAATAAAGCTGTCAATGTCATGGAGGCAGTGTAGGTCCGGTTTCAGGCTGGCTTTGGTTTAGAGAAATAACTCTTTTTTTCTCGAGTCGGATTTTAACAAAAAAGAAGATTCTCCATCTGTGGCCATTTCTGAATGATGGAATTTCCGTCCCAGATGGAAGCATTATAAACATATGCACACAGTCATATAGAGCGGAGTGGCGCAGTGGTTAGAGCGCTTGCCTCTCACGCTGGAGGTCGTGGTTCGTCCCCCACTCGGGGACAAATACAAATACCCGATTTTTCCGAGCGCTCTCCAGTCCACCCAGCTGGAAATGGGTACCTGACCCTATTCAGGGCCGGGGAAGGCAAAGGCAGCGAGGGAGAGGAGATGGGCACCGCCCTCATAAAAAGCTGGCCCCCAGAAAAGTGGAGATCTCTAACATCTCTCTCCCCTACGACCAGATGGTTATGGGAATACCTTTACCTTTACCTTTACACAGTCATACCAGGGAGCGAGAGAAAAAACTGTACATAGAGGGTAGACATGTTTAATGCTGAAACAGTGTTGTGGAGAGTCTAGAGGCAGTAATAGAAAGGCTGTGGGATCACGGATGGAATTTGAGAATGTTCCAAACGTGTTGGTCCTGGTTTTGGGGATGGCTTGAAAATACTCAAGGAATTTCACATAGTAAGGGGGGTGAATTCTTAAAATACCTGTACCCTCGCAAAAAGGTGCTCACTGAACAGAAGACGATCTTTTGTCCAAATATTTGTTTTCTCCAACATATTTCTAAAATTGGTATATGTGTACATGAATGTGCAAATATATAGTGGCCATTATTTCAATTGTGTGACTTGCAAGGTTTTGAAGTAATTTTTGTTGAATGTCAAATTGAAGGCCAAAACTGTTTCTCTGAAAACAAACATTACGTACGATACCTCTGACTTGCTTAAACGCTTTGAACTTCGTTTTGCAGGGGCGACCAAACGGTACATCTTAATCTTGACATATCTGTTTGAAATTTGTATGACGGATACTGATTTGCATGATGTGTCGAACGCAATATGTGTCGTGATACTAGCATCAACGTTTAATCTCGGATATTAAAGAATCTTGTTACTAAAAACTCTTGAAATGTTGTCGATACGACAACCGATAACGGTGTATCATGCTGCTGTCATTCAAGTTATTCACCAAAGTCTGCTGAACGTTTGATAAGCTTTTGTGAAAACTACCTGAAATTGTCGCGATATCTTGCGTCCGACATTCTACCGGTTATTTTAGCTTAAAAACAAAATGTATATGTAATATATGTAATAAGATTACTGTTGAAATATTACTTAGCTGATTGACCTGGTTGTTGCAAGATATAAAGATTCATATTTCAGTTGATTCACACTTGAGGGTGCTTACCAGTCTTGGCATGCGAACATCGCTACATTACTTTCCGTGTCAGTGTGTATCCTTTTCCTCGCTTTTCATCGTACAGTTTGTTGCAAAACATGTTCTCCCAGACAACGTTATTTTGTTCCTTCGATCGCGCGTTTTCCTCATCTGGAAGTAGTTTCGGGAGTATGCCAAGGTACTTGACTTCAAATCGAAATCGTTTTGTCATTCAGTCTTTAAGGTTTGCTGGGTAAAAAGGCCAAGCGAGGGCAGAAAAGTACACACACACACACACACAAACACACACACACATACACACACATACACACACACACACACACACACACACACACACACACACACACAAACACACACACACACACACACACACACACATACTCTTTTTATCTTTCTCTCTCTGTCTGTCAGTTCGTTCGTCAGCCCGTCGGTCTATCTGCCTGTCAGTCAGTCCGTCTGTTTGTCTCTGTCTCTTCTCTCTCCTTGACGCCGCTCTCTCTGTGTACCAGCATGCAACTGAGAGGCACAAAAAGAAGGCCTCAAAAATGAGGCCTTATTTTTGTAAGGCATTATTTCTTTTGGTGCAATAATATTAGTGCTCTCTCACACATTCACAGTTTGAATTTGACAGTGCGCTGCTCTTTACTTTAGACGGCTACTTCGTAAGCAACACTTTGTTGAGTGAATGACAAAACTACAGTGATTTTCCAACACCGGCAGTAGTCCATACCTTGCAGTCTTCAACGGTACGGCCCATCTAGAAGCAAGAATGTCAACTGAAACATGCTGGCAATTTTAGAGGGCGTAGAACAGGCAGTTGTCCAGTAGGTCGGTCGGTCAGTTCACGGCCACAAAACTCCACCAAGCAACGAGAAGAAGAAGACAACCCGAGAGATCACCTAAACTGCAAGCCTTACAACACGAGGCCGTCAGCTCAAACTACGAGAGCTAAAAGGGCGAGGCGTGTCACTGACAGTGACTACTTGGTGATGTCGACAATGTGAATCGAATATTCATAGAAAACGTTTCAATAAGCAAGGGTTTGTGCGAGAGTGTGATCGTATGATTCACTGCGAAACCGGATTTTCCTTGTCCACGTTTATTCACTTCCGTCCTGTTGACATCGCGGTGTGTTGAAACGTACTGTTTTCCTGGTGACATTTTTGGAACCTTTCACTTTTTCGTTCACTCGTAGAGTGGATTGTGCCGCTGTTTGAATCTACCTTAAAGATGTGGTTTATCTGTGACTATTCGGGGCATTAAAAGTTTTGACCACTTTAAACTTCGTTTTGCAGCGGTGACCAAACGTCACATCTTAATCTTCACAGATTTTTTTGATTTTTTTTATGACCAATATTTCATGTGTCGAACACAATATGTGTCGTGATTCTGGCATCAACGTTTCAATCTCAGATATTTTCTAAATCTCGCTTTTAAAAACTCTTCAAATGTTGTCGACAAGTCTACCATAACGATGTATCAATATGCTGCCTTTCAAGTCATCCACCAAAGTCTGCTGAACGTTTGATAAGCATTTGTGAAAACTACCTGAATCTTGCGTCCGACATTCTACCGGTTATTTTTGTTTAAAAACAAAATGTATATGTAATATGTAATACGATTACTGTTCAAATATTACTTAGCTCTTGTTGCAAGATATAAAGATTCATAATTCAGTTGATTCACACTTGAGGGTGCTTACCAGTCTTGGCATGTGAACACCGCTACACTGATTACTTCCTTGTCAGTGTGTGTCATTTTCCTCGTTATTGATCTTACAGTTTGTTCAAAAACATGTTTTCCCAGACAACGTTTTTTTGTTCCTTCGATCACAGGTTTTCCTCATCTGAAAGTATGTTGGGAGTATGCCAACCTACTTGACTTCAAATCGATGTACTTTTATCATACAAACTTTAAAGGCATATGTACGCGCTCCCGTGTTTACAAAGTGTAGTTTGCCCATAATCGATGTCAAACGCACCATAAGACCATGTAATGACGATATGTCGCCATGCGCGGACCATATACATGCATTACAGCTTGTTTTAGAGTCTCAAAAACTTTGGATGTAAACAAAGACGCGGAGTTATTTCCCTTGCGTCAACGCTACCTCTGTTGGCAAATCTATAAATAGGACGATCCAGATCAAAATGAAAATTAACATATCTCAACATTGAAGGGGTCCTAGACCACAATATTTTGCAGGGAACTTAATTTAGCATGTCTCCAGCTGTTGGTAAAGCAATTAGCGTGTATAGTCATCGAGTACATATGGCTTTAATGTTTGCTGTGTAAAAGAGCAAGGCCAGGGCAGAGAAGTACGCACACACACACACACACACACACACAAACACACGCACGCAAACACACCCACACACACACACACACGCGTGCACACACACACACACACATACACACACACACACTGTCACACACACACGCACACACACACACTCACTACACACGTACACACACACACACACACACACACACACACACACACACACACACTCTAACATAAACTTAATGAATGTTTGTCTCCATTTTTTTAATTTTTGTCAGACATGAAAGATGGTTTGGTGTACATATATTTCCCAATCCCCCTCCTCCCACTTCTCCATTTTTTCCAGAAATGTTTCTATTTAGAGACAAACAAACACATATGTTTAGGAGAAATTTAATGAAAAAAAGACAAAGTGTCAGATCGGTTTAGGCAGAAATATAGGAACAGAGAAGGTTGCTGTGAGATAAGGGAATGTGGTATGATATGAGTAAATTGCCACCTACAAAGCCTAAATTTAAAAACAAACTTTAAAAAAAGAATAATTGGTATTATCACTACTCTTTGTTTGTGTTCTTCTGACACCTTCGTTATATAAGAATAATAATCATGCGCAGAAAGAACAAGTGTTGCAAAAAAATACAATTTATATATAATCCGAATCAAGAAAAAACAAACCATCCTAACAAGCACTCTACAATAATGCATAATACTAAAATGTACGAAGCTAACACAAAATAATCTAATACGTATAAAGATAACTTGTGTACTAAATCAGCATGGTCTGTATACCAAACCACGTAGAAATGATTAGAGGTACATTTAATTTCTTGTTTTGTTCCCTTCCTTGGATTACAACTTCATTTCGATATCTTCAATCTGTTTTGGTGTATTGCAGTGTCGTTAAGAGTATGGTTACATCGGGAATTCATAGTACATGTAGCAGGTTTTACTAAAATGTAAATCTGTAGGGTACCCTTCAGCAGATATTTTAATAAATTCATTCGTACTTTCTAGAGGCTTTCAACGATCTCAGGAAAACAAGACAGTGCAAAGTAAAAGCGTCGTCTTTGATATATCCATTGCCATTAACATGCCACTGTAAAAATAAAAGAAAGAAAATGAAAAACATTCTGACCTAGGACTAATTCTAACAGATAATATGCTCCAATTATTAAAAAGAAGCCACGTCGACGCTCCCAGGCATACACAGATCTTACGGATGGACAGAGGGGTAGAGTATTTGTTTTGGAATATGAGTATAATATTGTCTTAAAGGCACAGTAAGCCTCCCGTAAACCATCACAGAGCTCCCCGAGCGTCTACATACAGTACAAGCATACTTCCATTTGAACGCTCACCAAACGGGAACATCTTGGCTGCTTTCTGTCGAGCGTGAGAAATTTTCAAAGAATTCATTTTCGTGGACTTGCTCCTCTACAACAATGGCGCCTCGTTTTGGTGCTGGACGGCTGTTATGAATATTCAATACCGGAAATCACGCACGGACAGTAAGCCTCCCGTAAACCATCACAGATACTGTCAGGCTTTTACACACAGTACAAACACCCTTCCATTTGAACGCTCACCAAACGGGAACATCCTAGGTGCCCCACGTAAAGAGCGAGCAATTTTTAAAGAATTAATTTTGCAGATTGTCTCGAACACTTTTTGGACCCATCTTGAACTCAGGTCAAACATGAGTTACTTCCCTTCGGGTCTCATTCTATCGATGTAAACTGGCGATAGCCGTGGATCGATGATTATCAAAATGTTTTTGGACCGTGGTGCGTTTTTGCGCTGGACCAAACTTTTAAAATCTAAATAATAAATTGACAGCTTGTTACACAAACATTCTTTAATCATAAAATAATTCTTTTTTCATCAAGACAAGATCAGTACAATTCGAAGTTTGAAAAAAGAAAAGCCCGGAAGCAGGGTCACGCAAGGGTCGTAGCAGACGACGGTTTATGCATATCGCCGTTCCTCTCAACAGTCAAAAGCCATCGCTAGAGTTCTTGTGAACCACAGCCGTTTGTTTCGTGCCTAAAAACGTGCTATTGTAAATAAGCTCACGTCGAGTCGCATTCAAATGACTAACTGACGACTACATTGTGAAAAAGTAAACTGGATTACACGAGTTCACGATGGCTCAGGGGTAAGATAAACCACGCAAAAATAAATTCTTTGAAAATTGTTCGCTCTTTACGGAGGGCACCTAGGATGTTCTCAATCGGTGAGTGTTTAAATGAAAGGGTGTTTGTACTGTGTGTAAAAGCCTGACCGTATCTGTGATGGTTTACGGGAGGCTTACTGTGCCTTTAACAAATCAAAAATGTTTGTACCCATTTTCATAACAATCCGTTGGGTAGTTTTTAGATAAATGTTTTTCACACACACACACACACACACACACACACACATACACACACACATGCACACACATACACACACGCACACAATCACACATTCTTTAGGAGACAAAACTCCCTCTCCACTCTTGTAGAAACTTCAAGATACGTGTTTATAACTAAACTCGGCACACACAAAAAGGATTGCACCCATTTTCTTACCTCAACTAAAGCATTCATTCCCGTGTCAATTCATTCAAACGTTATATTCCATCAAATGCCCTTTACTTGGCTATCTGGCACATGTTTCGGATCAAAGATGTCTTGTTTATATTGTATCTGTAATTCTATCATATTATAAGATGACAGTGTTATTGGTAATACGACTTATGTGCTTGTAATTATATATGTGAACCTATGTTTTATGTGCTGTTGTCCTATCAGTGAATGTCCTAATCATTCTTATAAAAATTAATGTTCGTTACAATCTTTTACAGGCAGCCAGGGTGTGCCGAAGAAAATGTTCCATTTTTATGTAACATTCTAATGAAGCATAAAGTGTTATTGTTGTTGTTATTGTTATTGTTTTACAGGGGTCACGTGACCTCCTCCCAGATAAGGGTACCCCCAAAATCTACCTGACAAAACGTGAGGTACCGATTAAAAATCGACGAACATTCAACAACATGGCAACTTTTACATACGAGGAGATCTTGGTATCTTGCGTATTTTCTTCTTGCATGTCATGTCTACTGATGCAGGTGTCGATCGTATGTAAACCTGCTAAGACTTGTTATAATTGTTTCAGCAAATTTGTCAGAGGGTATGGGTGAGGTAACTTTTTTCACCATCCACACAACGCAACACAAGAGGAGTTTGGTGTTCCAAATTTTATTTACTAACATTACAAAATGAAAAGAGGTCTTCGGTTTACTTACAAAAATGCAAACAATGTTTATCTTTAAACCAAAATCAAAAGCTACACAAACAGAGCTCAAACCAGATTAACAATGCAATGAAAATGTAAATGGTCGATCAACAAAGATCAACGTTACCCCTAAAACAAAACAATAACAACATAAGTATATTTCAAGAACAATAATAACAAAGAATACTAATTTCAGTTTTATTCAGAACACCTTTTTTGTCACCAAAACAATCAAACATAAAACTTATGCTCACATAAGAAAATGACTAACATGGTACAAAACAATACAAATATGGTTATGACAAGAAATTGGAACGACTTAATTATAAAATATATCATGTAAATCATGATACAAGAATCCAACCGCATAAGAAACATGAATTCAATCACCACCTTTGGTGCCTGTAATTACAAATTCCTTTGAACATGAACAAGAAATTGTGCTTTGATGAATTCTAAGTCAAGTACAATCAAGATCAAATAAAAACTTCACTGCGCCCACCAGTCACAAGCTAAAAGCTTCATCACTCATAAAAAAAACGTAGGCACTCAAGGCCTTAAATTCTTCTCAAAATGACCGGCAAACATTTCAATTCTCTTTTGACCAAAACACCTGCTGCATACAAAATAACGCACATGCTTACCAATAATACATTTACATAACTTCCATGGTGATTCCTTTTTCATCGAAAGAAAGACAATGTTCCATTTCAGTCAACCACATAATTATTAAACACTCAAAACACATATTCATTTACAGGCAAATAAACAGTAAACACACAGCAACTCCTCAAGCCATGCAACACTTTACAGGGTGCATAACTCATAAAGGTGGCAAAAACAAAAGCTATCAAACCAAAATACTATAACAAACAAAACTAAAGAGTTCTTATCATCTAATTCTTAAAATACATCTGTTACAACTCTATCTTCATAATACAATACCTATTTCATCATGTCACTTCAGTTTCTTTTAATGAATAATTTTCTCCCTTGTTCCTGGTGTCCACATGGTTCTTTACATTCTATGACCATCTTATGTTAAATATTAAATCCAAGTAATCCTTCAAAAATACAAACCCCTGCATCAAATAGACTTGGAAAACAATACACAGAGACTCTAAAAAACAAATCCACACAATTATAAAAACAATTTCCTACCTGATTTAGAAAAAAAACATTTGGAAATCATGAGCATGAAAATCTGGCTCTTGTGATGGAAAGTCTGATTCTTCAAGAGGCAGAATCAGCAAAAATGCTTATGGAAACAAAACGTGCTTTAAGTAATAATTATAGCTTTGACTACTTAAAAATAAAACTACTAAGCCTAGAAATCATTAAAATAAACAAATAACATTCACATACATCAAATACTCTTTTATCACTAATTCCTTTCTAAATTTACAAAAAGACACAACATTCCTAAGAATTCGAAACATTGATTCCAGACTCTGGAATAATCCAAGAAAAGTAATCCTGACATTCAATTTGTCAAGAACAAGAACAGTTTCTTCCCTTACACTACACTGTAAACTAGTTGGGACAAATCAGTAAGCCAAAAAGTAGTTTGTAAAATGGGTTTGTTTGTTTGTTTGATTAACGCCCAGCCGACCACGAAGGCCATATCAGGGCGGTGCTGCTTTGACATATAACGTGCGCCACACACAAGACAGAAGTCGCAGCACAGGCTTCATGTCTCACCCAGTCACATTATTCTGACACCGGACCAACCAGTCCTAGCACTAACCCCATAATGCCAGACGCCAGGCGGAGCAGCCACTAGATTGCCTATTTTAAAGTCTTAGGTATGACCCGGCCGGGGTTCGAACCCACGACCTCCCGACCACGGGGCGGACGCCTTACCACTAGGCCAACCGTGCCGGTTTGTGAAATGGCAAAGAATGAATTACGTTCACAGGTTTACACGTATGAGCGGTAAAAAAAAATAAAGGCGAGGTTTTGCGTTATTTAATAGGGATATTACGACAAGAAGGGCTGTATTTCAGGGACGACCAAGTGCAACGCTTTGAAACTATGAGGATCTCGTTCCTATACACAAGACCTATTTCAGGTAAAATATTATATTGTTAGAGATATGTACAGCTTCCTGTTTTTGTTGTGCAATCTTCCGGAAAATGTTTTTAAACTCGTAAACTTTCATTAAAAATATCATGATATCGCATGCATGCAGACAAATGATTGTTGCAAATACTGCCAATGTTTTATTTACGTATGGTCACTAGTTTATATTTTCTAGTCCTCAAAACACGATCGAATGTTTTGGGATGATCACGTGCTACGGCAATGCCCAGTCATTCGTGACCGCAGCATGGTGTGGGAGTGATAACTACTGTTACTCGTAAACCGTGCAGCGGGAACGTTCCATATCTTTGCCGTATGTTTACCAGACTAGCAAATTTCCGCCAGTAGTCGTACTCAAATGAAACTTTGGCAAGACTTATAACAATTACTTTGTGAGAGGGTGAAGTGGAAGGGGTGCACAGATGAGGAAGCATTCAATAAAGACACAAAGTCAGGGGTTGCAATAATGTGACTTTTTTTAACATATACCAGACGGCAGTGTAATTAATTGCGCGTTCACTCCTAAATGTATAGTAGAACTATGTCGAAATGAAGCTATTGAAACTTCAAACAATCCTCTGGCGGACGTCACATCGTTGATAATAATCAAACCAGCTGCTACAACACTTGTTCCGGCACACACAAAAGTTATTTTCAAATACTCCTCAACTACATACTTGGCCAAAACGAAGTTAGTGACTCAATACACAACACTAATCTATGCAGCTACACACCAAAACAGTTCTATGGTTCAATCACGATTGAACAACACAATCCAAAGTCACAAAAGACCACACGTACACATGTCTTTACACTCCCCAAATCACTTTGACACTGCTGCAGCCTCAAGCTTATCAGTATGATGAACGCGCGCAACAGTTTAAACAATCAACCAATCAGGGCCCATCATCTTGAAACGCTTACAAGTTACCAAAACACAGCGATCCTGACAGCAGGCCCAAGCATCAATGGGTCAGTGGGACATAATTAGACAGGGACTGAAAGAGAGGAACAAGAATGAACGTGAAATGACTTCACTCTATTATTGGTGACAGTTCACCCTGTCACAAAATGTATTGTCTGCATGCCTTGTCTCATAAAAGTCTTCTAAGCAGAACGTTTTAGTTATCTTAAGCAATAATACTATTTTTCTACCTCAACAATTGAATTTGTGGAGTCATGAACTGTTTGACTGTGACTTTTCTCCTACACAATGTCCTATGCAAACATGATGAGACCAAATCATTGATGAACTGTCCTCGGCTGTCTTTTCTGATGATGATTCATGGCATTGATCATGACTATCAGTTATTCACATTCTTAAATCTGACAGGAGCAGGACGGCCTACGAAGCTCGGATAAAAAATCTTGTCGCAAAAGGCCAGATCTACACACCACAACGGGGTCCCAGGGGTCCTCGGGGTCAGGAGGGTAGTCCTTGAGAAAATCAGAACTGATCACATGATCCTGTAAGACGCGACGACGTAGAGAGTCAGGAAGACCGAGACTTGCTGCTCTTTCGTCACGCTGTGGCCCGCAGCCAATCAGATGCGAGATTGTCAGGGCACAGATGTCCCGAAGGGATCGAAGGTGACTGGAAATGGGGTTCTGAAAGTCCATGATGTCACACCAGTTTTTCAATTCTTCAATTTTATCTCTGACAGATCTTAGTTCTTTATCACCAACGGCATAGCTTTTTTTGTTAGTACAACATTGACCAACATTATGATGCATTCCCTGGGAACGAACGTGAATGAAGATGTCGTTAAGGATTGCCAGGAAATCACGTTTATTCCTCACGTGGTTTACTTTTTGTCTAACATACTCCGAATTTGCCAGTTCATGAATTTCTGTATGACAACACGCTTTTGCATGAAAGTGACTGAAAAAGTCTTCCGAAAACTTCATTAGGGTGTCACGCTGGTTTGTTTCTTCCAATTCGTGTCCAATGAATTCTGAATTCACCAGTTCATGGATTTCTTCATTAAAACATGCACCTGCAGCATACAGCATCCTAGCGATTCGTAGTTTGCGTCTCTTTACTGCTTGCCACAGGGGTGATTGGAAACTGTCCACTGTGACGTTTTGGGCTTTCTGTTTAAGGGACCTCAGCTGTGACTGCGACAACAGAGCCTGGTGCGTTGCCACCCCTGACTGGATCAGAACACGGATTACATTCTCCATTTCGCTTCCAGGCGGGATGGGTTTAGGCTCCCCGAAGAAATCATCGCTATCTGCTCCACCCAAGGCAGCCATGATCAAGGTATTACCCTTGGCGTCTGTGGCCAGTGGGTCTGTCTGTGTCGTGAAGAGTTCCCGCACAAGGTCTGATTGACCCTTTTTACAGACAAAATGCAAGACCGGTTCTCCGTTACGGAATGTTTGTGAAACAGTGCTTCCTGCAGCCCTACTGTGCATCAACAGAAGCAAAGCAAAGTCCCAAATGTGATAGTTGACAGCCGTGCAAATCAAGGTCTCACCATCTGAATCTCGTACGTTAGGGTCAGCGCCAGCCTGTAGCAATGCCTGCACGATCTCCTTCGTGTCTTTATGGTTTAATATGGCGTCGTGTAGAACGGTTCTGTTCCTTTTTCCTGACCTGGCGTTTAGGTCAAACCGGGTTGCAGTGCAAGCTGTGGCTATGTCCGCTCCAAGCTCGAGACACGCTTCTACTTTATTCCAATTCCTGAGTTCCATTGCTTTGACAAGGATTTGGTGCAGCGTTGTTTTGTTCATGTCGTACAGTCGTAACATGTGATCCACCACACACCATCCACCATCCCGCAAGGCTCTGTTTATACATTGTTTGAAACGGGAATCAGCCTCCACGTTCAGTAAATTTGAGATTAAACAAATCTGTTCGCTATTCAGTGTGGATTTCGCGATCTTAAGAAAGCACACAATCATGTGTTTGTTTTGTATTTGGGGAACTAGCAAAGATAAAGCCATCTCATCACATTCCCCGCGCCAAACCCTAACCTCTCTAGGAAGAGATTCAATTGCAGCAACATGGAGAAGAAATTCTTTGGCTTTCTGAAGGCGCCCTGAAAGAAAAGCTTTCTTCCATGACACACGAGTACAGACTGTAAGACAGGCGCATAGCGTTTCCCGTGTTACATCCTCTATACCCAACACGTCTAGGACTCGGACACAAGCAATGATTTCATACTGAAGCTCTGCTTGTTTATCTGGTTCCCATTCCTGTAGCAGTGAAGTGATGATATTAGTTTCCTCGCACGTCCGTGGCAGTATACTTGGACGTCTTTGTCCCTCGAATGCCCCAAGCACGTTACTAGCATTCTTGTCAAACGTAACATCCAATGCATCCATATTGTTTTATGTTTCATCAATCACTCATGATGTGACAAGGAAACACTGAATATTCCTCGCGTTTGTTTGCATGCATGTCTTTTTAATGAATCTGCATTGCCAGAACATGTTTATGGTCTGAGTGCTGGCAAGGTCACCACAAAGCAGACGATGTAGACCACACCTTTATTTGTTGTTCCAATGAGAGAGTGGTCAGAGAAGTCGCCGTGTTGGTGTATATTGACAACGCCAGACAAAAACTGAACTCGAGTGCCTAAAACCTGCATAGTTTACAATCGGTTGCTTTGAAAAGAAGAGTATTCAAATCAGAACGACTGCTGGTGAAGTTTTAAACATGTGAATTCAGATCACTGTGTCTTTGTGACTAATTGTGTTTGTGGCCAGCAGTCAAGTTGTGAAGAAACGAAGAAGTTTGTTTGTTGTAGCTGTTGTCATTGTTCAGGGCATCACGCGGTGCAGTTTCCTGTTGATCAATTTGGGATCTGAAAAAGATTGAGATGATTGAAATGGACATACAAGACAGACAGACAGACAGAAAGACAGCTAGGCACACAGAGAGACAGACAGACAGATAGGCAGACAGGCAGACAGACTGATTGTCAGACAGACAGACAGACAGACAGACAGACCGACCGACCGACCGACGGACGGACGGACCGACCGACAGACAGACAGACAGACAGACAGACAGACAGACAGACAACACATGCACAAACGTTCGCACGCATACACACACACACAAACACACACACACACACACACACACACACACACACACACACACACACACACACACATGGCCCAAATGTAGAAATTCATCCAGCATTCGTAGGAGCAATGTAAAATAAAAAGACAACACATCCAACGTTAGTTTCAAGATTATTCATCTGGACAGAGAGCATTACACGGGTTTTGTGTCGCTTTGGGGAATCAACTGGGAAATGGATTGGACCAGTCCGGACCAGTCCGGCCCGTCAAGATGAGAATACCGCTCAAAGTTTGTTAGTTTGTTTTGTTCATGGGCTGGGCACAGTAGTAAGACTATGGGAAGGTCGGGAGTTCGAATCCCGGCCGGGGCAGCCTGGTGGGTTAAGGGTGGAGATTGTTTTGATCTACCAGGTCAACTTACCTGTCAGTGCCTTATTATCCCCATTCGTGTGTACACGCAAGCACATGATCAAGTGCGCACGGAAAAGATTCTGTAATCCATGTCAGAGTTCAGTGGGTTATAGAAACAAGAAAAAAACCAGCATGCTTCCCTCGAAATCGGCGTATGCTTTTGATTTGATCTGTTGCTTTTATGGTCCAGCGGACCATAAAGGCCAAATAAACCCCACAAGTTTAACATTACACAAATTTGAATTAAACCAATTTCAATAAACAAAATCAGGAACGTCACCCAAAGGGAACACAAAAGCTAAATCGAAACTCTACTGTCAAGGATGAGAAAATGGATCACAGAAAAACTATTATAACAGCTCACAGTAAAACTATTATCACAGGCAAATAGGCTACACACTGGTCACACATGAAAAACTCGGGATTCACCATACTTTGGGAAAAAAAGGTGGAGAATTTGATGGGTTACAAAAAGGTAAGTAAAAGGACTTGGGGGGGGCAGAAATAGAGAAGAAACAAGAAAAATATCCTAATTAGGTTCACGGCATCGAGAGTGATGCGACCTTCTCTCAGAAGTTAATAGAGAAGGCTCCCCCATCCACCACCCGGGGGACGCGCCTGTACGCCAATTAGGGGGCGCGAGGCGGCGTATGCTGCCTGAAATGCGGGGTAAAAACGACCATACACGTAAATTCCAACTCATTTTTTTGTTTGTTTGTTTGCTTAACGCCCAGCCGACCACGACGGGCCATATCAGGGCGGTGCTGCTTTGACATATAACGTGCGCCACACACAAGACAGAAGTCGCAGCACAGGCTTCATGTCTCACCCAGTCACATTATTCTGACACCGGACCAACCAGTCCTAGCACTAACCCCATAATGCCAGACGCCAGGCGGAGCAGCCACTAGATTGCCAATTTTTAAAGTCTTAGGTATGACCCGGCCAGGGGTTCGAACCCACGACCTCCCGATCACGGGGCGGACGCCTTACCACTAGGCCAACCGTGCCGGTGTAACACGAGAAAATTACTCCCACGAGATTTTTACTCCGGAGTAAAAATTTCGTACGAAAATGTTACTCCCTTTACAAAAAAAGTACTCCCCCATTACACGAGAAAATTACTCCCCACGACAGGTGAGTTCCGAGAAAACAATTCGTACAAAAATGTTACACCCCTTACAAATAAATAACGAATAAATTACTTCACCCGAACACGAGCAATTTAACTTCTCATGCCAGGTGTACGAAATGTTTACTCCCTTGTCCCCTGTTAGTCTTGGTAGTGGAAGGGGTGGAGGGAGGGTAGCGCGACATTCGTTTGCGCGAGATCACATATTGGCATTATCCCTTCGCCCGCATCCCATTTTCGCGTACGAGATTTTTACTGGAAGTAAAAAAATGGGGAGTAAAAATTTCGTGGAGGGAGTAATTTTTTCGTGCCTTGGGGAGTAAATTTTTCGTGGAGTAAAAATGTCGTGTTACACCGGTCTATGTGCGTATGAGTGTGTGTTTTGTGTGTATAAGATTTGTGTAAGTCAATGTGTGTGTGTGTGTGTGTGTGTGTGTGTGTGTGTGTGTGCGTGCGTGCATGCGTGCGTATGTACATGTGTGTGTGCGTGTGTGTGTGTGTGTGTGTGTGTGTGTGTGTGTGTGTGTGTATGGGTGTGTGTGTGTTTGTATAAGAGAGAAAGAGAGAGAGAGAGAAAGAGAGAGAGAAAGAGAGAGAGAGAGAGAGAGAGAGAGAGAGAGAGAGAGAGTGGGTGTGTGTATGTGCGTGTGCGTAAGTGTATGTGTGTGTGTATGTGTGTTTGTTTGTAAAGGTGTGTATGTCCGCCTGTCTATATGTGCGTATGGGTGTGTGTTTTGTGTGTATGAAGTGTGTGTGAGAGAGTGAGTGAGTGCGTGTGAGTGAGTGTGTATGTGTGTACGTGTGTAACTTGGGGTGTGTGTGTGTGTGTGTTCGTGTGTGTGTGTTTGAGAGAGAGAGAGAGAGAGAGAGAGAGAGAGAGAGAGAGAGAGAGAGAGAGAGAGAACAAGAACAAGAACAAGAACAATTCTTTATTTAACGAGGGTAATAGAGTAAGCAGTGATCTGCTTTTTTACATCTGGCCCTCGCCCTAAAGAGGGACTAGTCTAAAATTGCTAAAGAATAAGCAAGTAAAGAAAACTACTGCTACATGATTATAATAAAATGAGAGTAAGAACATATCATAAAATTACATACAATACATTGCTTTAAATGAAAAATGTTAAAGTTCATTTGACATGAGTTAGGAATTATAGAGTAGATTGCACTGACGCAACAAAGCTGTAAATGCCATGCCCATTGACATACACTGCATTCGAAAAAATCAGTGTATATAAAAATAATAATACATTGTTAAAAAGCACCGGTTGTTGGTTTTAACAACCATTCTAGCGACAACAGATGTTTATTTAGACTTCATGAGATAAGACGTATATCTGGTCTTAAAAACGTTTGTGCTGCTAGTTTGCCGTAGGATTGTCGGAAGAGTGTTCCAGAGACTGCTACCTGAATAGACTAAACTAGATTTGAATAGGTCAATCCTAGGCAGAGGTATGTTCAGTCTCATCAATTGGCGTGAAGTTTTTAACGTGAATTTGGAAAATATGGTTTGAGGTACACATCCATGAATAATGTTATGCATAAGGGTACCTTTATTATAACTTAGCCTTGCCTTCAGAGGAAAAATGCCTAAGTTCATGTAGTCTAACTCAGATAGGGTTGTTTTCTTTAATAAGACTATTTTAAGCGTTCTTTTATGTAATCTAATTAGTGGTTTGAATGAATTTTCACTTGCCGAGTCCCACAAGGTAGACGCGTAGTCAATAACAGACTGAATATGAGCATTAAAGAATAATTCCCTGGCTTCCAAATTCAGAAAGTGCTTGATTCTAGATAATAGATAAACCTTCTTTGACACTTGTTTAGACAGTTGTTCGATGTGGTGTGACCAAGACAGGTTGTTATCAATGGTCACTCCCAAAACTTTATGATGGTCGACTTTTTCAACAAGTTTATCATTAACCGTTAGATCGTGAAATATTGAGGTAATGTTCTGGCGTTTCTGCCTGGTTGTTATTATCATGCTTTCTGTTTTTTGGGGGTTAAGGGACATGTGATTTAGCTCAGTCCATTCACTCAACTGGTTTAAACTTTCTTGCAGTGTTTCTGATAAACGACTTAAATTGGTGTTACTAGAATGTATGGTTGTGTCATCTGCAAAAAGTTCACATAGATTCTCAATGTGAAGGGGAAGGTCATTTATGTATATAGAGAAGAGGAGAGGGCCTAAATCTGACCCTTGTGGTACGCCATATCGTACATCCTGCATACTTGATGCTGAGGCGTTTGCGTATACAGCCTGTTGCCTGTCACTAAGAAAAGAAGTTATAAGTTCAACAGAATCAATTCCGAGTCCATACAATGTGAGTTTCCTCAGTAACAACTTGTGGTCAATTACATCAAAAGCTTTGGCAAAATCTACAAAGACAGCTCCACAAAATTCATTATCGTTGATCTTTTCCAACCACTGATCAACAAGAGAGACTAAGGCAGTGTGACAGGAGTGATGAGCTCTAAATCCAGACTGGTTAGGGTGAAATAATTGATTGTGGTCAAAGTGCGATAATAGGTGTTTGTTTATATGTCGTTCCAGTGGTTTTGATAATACTGACAGTATAGAAATCGGCCTATAATTTGAGGGGTCTTTCTTTTCGCCAGATTTAAACAGAGGAATGATTTTAGCCTGCTTGAGGGCTATTGGAAAATATTTTTGTTCTAAACAGAGATTATAAATGTAAGTGAGGGTGTCAGAAATTACAGGGGCTGATAACTTTAGAATCCTTCCATCAAGCCCGTCTATTCCCCGGGTACCCGTTTGCTTTAAATGAGTGAGTGCGTGAAATACTTCAGGCACCGTAAGCGGAGGAATATTTAACTGAGATGAAATTTGTTTAGATTTACAGAAGTCTTCCAAAACTTCCAATTTATTTAAGGTTGTTTTATCGTTTATAATAACCTTTTCAGCTATTTTGGAAAAATGTGTGTTTAAATCATCAGGTGATATGTCCTTTAGGCAACTTGAAGTAGGTGCAGTCGTTTTATTTGTAAGTTCATTTATTGCTTTCCAAATGTTCTTTGAATTTTGTTTTGTAGAAGCAAGGTCTTGAAAATACTTTCTTTTTTTTAATCGTTTCATTGAATTAACTTTATTTCTCTGTCCTCTATACTCCTCTTCTTTACCGATTGACTTTAAAAAATCACGATGATCAATTGCATCTTGTAATTCATCATCAAACCACTTAGGTTTTACTATGTGTACTGTTTGACTCTCTTAATTCTCCATGGAGCATGTCGATCATAAATGTTAGTGAAGGCATTCAGCCAGTGCGTTGGAGCAGCATCAGAATTCGTATGATTATAAACCCCAGGGAGAGAGGAATTACAGAGGTCACGAAGAAATGTGTCTTCGTTGAATTGAGAAAAGGATCTATATTTTATTGTCTTGTGGCCAGCTTTAGGAATTTGTATACCCTTTCTCGACCACGTTAGACAAATGGGAAAGTGATCGCTGCAACCACAAGCTGGAACACAACATTCAACAATGTTACGGTGATCAGTCATATGAATATGATCTATCAGAGTGCTGGTGGTTGCTGTGACTCTCGTAGGTGTGCATACTATTTGTTTGAGATTATAGAGGTTAAGCATATCAAGCCACATTTTGTTCTGTTTTAACAAATTAATATTAAAGTCACCTAACATAATTATTTCCTTTGATTCGAGCAAGACTGCATCTAACATCTGTGTAAAATTATCTGACCAGTTTGCTCGCTCTGCAGGATTTCTATAACAGAAACCTATAAGGAGTGGAGGTGCTCTTTTCAACTTAATTTCTATCCACACCGATTCCACAAACTGCTCAAGGTGTGTTAATCGTGTATAACTAACTGATTCGCTTATGTACAATAGCAAACCAGTTTCTTTACTTTGCTGTGGGTCTCGTCGTAATACATTGTAACCAGGAATAGCAACATCAGAATCTGAAATCTGGTGAGATAATCTGGATTCTGAAAACCCAAAAACGTGAAAGCTTGAACCAGAATTTAAAAGCATAGTAGATATGTCAGTCATTTTGTTAATTGCATGGTTTATATTCAGGTGTCCCACGCGAAAACCCTCTTTTGTGGGCCATGCATGTGGACAGCTGCTCATTGTGAAACTATAAGTATAACAGCGTTATAACTCCTGAGCGTTAAAATGAATCGATATATCTACTGAAATATCTTGGAACAAAATAAACAAACTAAAAGTAAATAGCAAACGAGAAAAAAAAGCAATTAAGAAACACCAAAATATGTTATCAAAAAGGAATAGACACCGTAATATGAAAAGGGAGACAATAAACTACTTTGAACGAAGAAGTAAGTTACTAATACTAAGTAAATAAGTAAGTAAAAAGTGATACTGTAATAGCGATCGCAGACAACAAAAATCAATAAGCAAAGGGCGACGTCTCCGAGACTGTCCAAAAGTAGTGATAAAGTTAATATTCGTACTTTCAGTTGAAGACTGTTGTCAAACAATGACCCACACGCACACTTGAACGTGGATGATCGCAAATAACGACACAGTTGTGACTAGATCAGTAGACACAAGCACACAGTTATTATCAACCTGACTTCTCAAAGTATAAGAAGAAAGGTTTCACACGTTGGAGTAAGTGTAAATGCACAGTCTTCGGGTCACTTTTGATTGAACACAGTCAAGGGTCGCACTAAAACACTGTAGTTTTAAAACTACACACACAATATCGAAAAAGTCCCCGTTTAGCATCTGGCCCTTTCAATAGGACAAGATGCACACTACACACTGCAGAGAGGGCACACACTTACTTGGTTATTAAGGAATCTCTCCGATAGTCAATGGCCACGAGCATTTGAAATTCGCACATTTATACGAATACTGGTATTGGTATACTTGTTATGAATCTTTCTCTTTCTGTTTCACACACACACACACACACACACCCACACAGACACACACGCGCGCGCGCACGCACGCACGTATGCACGCACACATTCGCACACGCATAGTTACGCTCTCGCACACACGCACACACACACACACACACACACACACAGACACACAATTAATTGTTTTCATTCGGAACATACTCTCTTTCGAGGTCACATAGAATGATGAATGATTAGCTAAACAAGTGTAGCGGCTATCACGCCGCCCTGGTAGGGGTAGTGTAAGAGAGAGAGAGAGAGAGTAAGAGAGAGGTTTGTCTTTCGCTGGGGTATGCAGTGCCTTGGCGTTGCACTTCTACTTAATTATTACTTGATTATTACATTCAAGAAGAAAGCTAGCAGCAACAAGAGGTGTACGCGCTACCCATGTCTGTGCGTGTTTTGGGTGTCAGCTGCCATCTGTACTTGTGGCAGATATATCCAAGGTCTGTTGCCTGGACTGGCGCTGACACGGGGTGGGGCATGGATATCGTTTCTGAGTTGTCTCGTGTTCATCACGGCCTGTATTCCTACATTTACCTCAAGGATCACGAGTCCAGTGCTATAACGACTGAGCCGCCGGCTACTTAAAGGCTGATAATAGTCCTATTTAATTAGTTTAATTACTTCCAGGGCTTTTCCCATCGTTGCGGGAATGTATACATTAAGCTTCCTGCTAAGTTTTAGGTTTGAAGTCCTTACCAATTACGAGAAATAATTAATTCTTTATTGCATTGTTTAGCAACAGTTCTCCAGGACTTGGGCTATTTTTAGACCGTTGACGTCACTTCGTGACGTTTCGTAAACCAAAGATGGCGTCGGAGACAGTCAAAGCGCGGAACTTGCGTACAATGGCAAAAAAGATAGAAGTAAACCCGTCTAAAGCTGTCAAGGCCACTAAATCTGCTGAGAAGAGAAAGTGGACTCCTTGCTTCATCACCACGCAGCACCAGCGCTGGGTCGCGCTGAAAGAAAGATTGTTTTTGTCAGAGGCCCATCGCTTCAAATTGAGAACCAAATACAAAGGGGATACTGAACTCGCCAAAGTTTTGCTGGACACGTGAGTACATAGGCCTATTAGAAAATTAGATGTACTTGTAGCTTGTCAGCTGAAGCCTGTGGCCTTATTCTTGCGAATATGTGACCCTCCACCACGAAATGAGTCGCATGTCACCTCGCGCGGTTCTGCCCTAGGCTTAATATAAGTCAGGGGAGTGTCTGGTAACAGTGTGAGGGTCACCTTAGTCACAGGCTTATAACTCAAACAGTTTCCGCTCTTTTCTAAAACGGTTTTCACCACTGGATAGAGCATAACAAACTCTTTAGGAAAATGTAAAAACATGAAAATCATGCAAAGGTGACATGCGACTCATTCCGTGGTGGAGGGTCACATATGTGCTGTGAGAGATCGTATATTTCCGCCTGCGCAATTTCCGGAAAACATCCACTTTCACTTTCAGACTTTTACATTTGACACTATCAACACCACTTTGCAATACTGAAATCATTTTTTCTGTGTTTGAAAGCTACAGCCAATCGTTATTATATCCCCTTAGGTACAGTTTTACAACATTATTGGCACATGTAAACAATATGAATTAATTAATGAACGCTACGAATATGGCAGCCTTTTACGCACAATGTCGTGTGTGTGTGTGTGTGTGTGTGTGTGTGTGTGTGTGTGTGTGTGTGTGTGTGTGTGTGTGTGTGTGTGTGCAACATAAAAGCCTCAAAACGCTATGTTTACAAAGACAATCCATGTTTTATTTATTTTACTGCTAAGCTACACACGCACGCACTGATACCAACACCAACCCACATATCGTTTCCACTTGCTCTCGCAGTCAAATTAGCACAGTGACAACCAGTTCCAAGGGGCCAGTATCAATTACATAACGGTTCAGTGGATTTTCTAAAGACTGTTACTTAAACACTCTCCCAACACAGTCTCCTCTAGCAACCAGAGTGCTCAATGACAAGTATTTGTGGCCTCTGACTAGAGATTGTGCAGAGGCATTCCGACATTGACATAGGGAGCCGAGGAAGAAAGGCGTCGGTAGTTTGTGTGGCAATCGTCTGTTTGGCTGACTCAACATCCTTATATAAAGTCTGAGTGCGCGCACGCATGTGTGTGTGTGTGTGTGTGTGTGTGCGTGTGTGTGCGTGTGTGTGTGTGTGTGTGTGTGTGTGTGCGTGTGTGTGTGTGCGTGTGTGTGTGTGTGTGTGTGTGTGTGTGTGTGTGTGTGTGTGTGTAAGTTTTCCCCCCAACGAAAACTCCAAGGTCTTACACAGGCATGCACAGACAGGAATAAAGGGTGTCTCATATGATGCACATATGAATGCTTTATAAAACAGTGTGGTCGACTTTCAGTGTTCATTGTAGCTGCAGGTGTGGTTATGGATAGTTTGTGTGCATATTTGGTGTCAGCGGATATGTGAAGTTTTGCAAGTCTGAATCGCGCGGCATTTGCATAGAAAGCATGGTGAGAGAGAGAGAGAGAGAGAGAGAGAGAGAGAGAGAGAGAGAGAGAGAGAGAGAGAGAGAGAGAGAGAGAGAGAGAGAGAGCGAGAGAGAGAGAGAAAAACAGAGAGAGAGGGACGGGATAGAGAGAGAGAGAGAACAAAAAGAGAGAGAGAGCAAAGGAGATAGAGACAGAAAAAGAGAGAGAGAGGGTTGACGTGTCAGCTTTTCTCCCTTTCTCTCACACACACACACACACACACACACACACACATATACACACACACACAAACACACACTCACACACATCCACACACACACACACACACACACACACACATATTTTTAGAAGACGAAGTTCAAGTTCGTCTTGGCAAATTTGTTACGGATTGTTTTAGCATTGTATAATGCATTATTTGTTGTTTGTTGTGTCAATAACTTTACTGGTTCATGACAATAAACATTATTCTATTCTATATTCTATTCTATTCACACATTCATGCACACACACACACAACCACACACACAAACAACCACACACACACACACACACATACACACACACACACACACACACACACACACACACACACACACACACACACACACACACACACACACACACAGTGCATAGAAGATATGATTCAATATCGGAACAGGATAATAGTGCAATAATGATAGTGCTCTCTCACACATTCACAGTTTGAATTTGACAGTACGGTGCTCTTTACTTAAGACGGCTACTTAATAATAATAATGGACATTTGCTATAGCGCATAATCATATATATGCTCAATGCGCTTTACATATTAATTTCTGCCGTGTGAGATGGAATTTTTTACACAATATATCACGCATTCACATCGGCCAGCAAACCTCAAGCCTATTAGGGCGAGCATTCACGGCCTTTATTCCAAGTCACACGGGTATTTGGTGGACATTTTTATCTATGCCTATACAATTTTGCCAGGAAAGACCCTTTTGTCAATCGTGGGATCTTTAACGTGCACACCCCAATGTAGTGTACAGAAGGGACCTCGGTTTTTCGTCTCATCCGAAAGACTAGCACTTGAACCCACCACCTAGGTTAGGAAAGGGGGGAGAAAATTGCTAACGCCCTGACCCAGGGTCGAACTCGCAACCTCTCGCTTCTGAGGCAAGTGCGTTTACCACTCGGCCACCCAGACCATCGTAAGCAACACTTTGTTAAGTCAATGTGAACACTACAATGATTTTGGAACAACAACAGTAGTTCATACCTTGCAGCATCTAGAAGCAAGAATGTCCATTGAAACCTGCTGGCAACGTGAGAGGGCGTAGAGCAGGCAGTTGTCCAGTAGGCCGGTCGGTCAGTTCATGGCCACAAAACTCTGACAAGCAACGAGAAGTAGAACACAACCCGAGAGATAACCTAGACAGACAGCCTTACAACACAAGGCCGTCAGCTCACAAGGGCGAGGCGTTTCGTTGGCAGTGACAACGAAATAACAACTGGGTGACGTCGATAATGTAAATCGAATATTCATAGAAAACGTTTCAATAAGAAAGGCCAAGTAGTCTACTTGCCAAAAAGAGTACCTGGAAATGTCTGTTCCTGTAAACTTTTATGACGGAAATGTAATCTATAGGGTACGGAGAGTCAAATTAGCTTGGTTGCCTAAAGTTGCACTTTGGGAACTTTTCAGAATCCAAGATGGCCGCCCAACGGTCATCTTGAAGATGGTCAATATATGACTTTTGATCCAGATGGGCTAAAGAGTCGTGTAATACCTCAATATAGGGTTTTTTGATGTCAGCGAGTTCATTTCTGAGGTTGGTTTGTCAATCCTGTCAACAGAATCCAAGATGGCCGCCAAGATGGCCGTCAAAATATCTAAAAACACATTTCTCGCCATATCTGGGTTTCTAAAGCAGCTAGATTCATGATCTTAGTGCTGACCATGTTTCCAAAGGCTGGGAAGCCGTTCTGATATCACCCAGATGCAAGATGGCTGCCAAGATGGCAGGTAAACGTCATTCACGCTCAAATCAATGTCACACAAAAATAAGGAAAACGCCATATTGTTTGTCTTTTGTCTGAAAGAACATGTTAGCATCCAGTTAAAGAGGCAACTTTCAGGACCTCAATCAAGCTGCAGGTGGGAAAGTCCATGTCCAAAAGCAGCTTAGCTGGCACGCCACGACAGAAATAGAACTCTACTGCTCTTGCGTTACAGCAAACGATTCAAACTTTGAAACCATATCTCCTTCTTTAATGTCAGCTTCTTTCTCGTCTTACTGGTCGTCTTCAACAAACTCCTCCTCTTCCTCCTCCTCCTCCTTTTCCTCCTCTTCTTCCTCCTCCTCGTCCTCCTCCTCCACCACAGGCTCATGCTTCGTGTAAGGACTGCAGCAGGCATCTCCTCCCTCGCAATAACAGTATTCAGTGCACGTAAGTCTCCCACTGTGGCAACTGCACTTCTTCTCGCTGCACGCTTTCCCCTCGGCGCTGCAACTACAGCTCACGACATCTAAGAGCTGCTGCGGTGCTATCGGCGCATTAGACAGCGATGGTGTTACAGCACCAGATTCATCGACATCCCATCCGAAGCAGCGGATATCATGAGCCTCGGCTGGTGGATCTTTCTGGTCTGCTGCCTTCCACAACATCATCTGCAGATGTGCTCGGAGAGCATGCAGCCTCAGGTTGCAATCTGTTGGTGGTAGCCTCTTAAGAGGTGGTGGTTTCTTCCTGCCCAGATACAGTTTGGATCTTGCACCATTGAGGGACTTGGCCTTCTTCTGACTGTACAGCGCGAGGAAGAATGAGTCGGCAGTGGCCTTAAGTTGGTCATGACTGACGTCTGGCTCCCCAAGGACATCTTGCAGGCCTGGAATGTCGCTGTCTCCAAGCACCTTGAGCGCCGACTTCTTGTCCTTGTAACAGGGGTACGACACGGTGTCGCAGCCCGATAAGGCGTGCATGCCAAGTAGCTGACCACACTTGTCCCCCAATTTGTCCACTGTTGCGCGAATGTCAAGCACCGTGCCGTCCCACTTCTCCATCTGGATGCTCTTCTGTATCCTCTTCCTCCATGCCCAGTACACGAGAAGGACGAACACATCAGTGTCGTCACACAGCACCCTGATCGTCTCCGCCCCGCCTGCTGCAGCCTTCAGCATGTAGCTGCACAGCGTGATATCCGCCTCCTCATGGGTGACAAGACAATCGAAACTGCTGACAAGCTCCACGTTGTTCTGCAGAGGATATCCACAGAGGATGTTGCTGAGGAGGCGTTTGTTGTTGGCGTTCTTCATGATAGCTTCTCTGTGTGGGAGGGGGGTTGTGGGTGTCAGACGGAAGTCCTTTGATCCTTCCCCTGCCCTCCTCATCCTCTCGTGGTCCTTCGCAGTTGGCTGATTCTCATGGTACCTGTCAAACAACACCAGTTTCTGTGCTGCTGGAGGATAGCGGCTCAGTCGAGCGCCGAAACTCGCGACAAGATCTCCTGCTGTCCCCGCAACAGGCCACACAACATGGTACAGGAGCTGGCTGGCGTCGACCAGCACCACGTCTGGTGCAGGTGCGTTGTTGACCGGCACACCAAGACACTTGACGAGCACAGCCTTGTCTCCTTTCCTCAAACACCCGAACTCGTCGATGAGAGATGGAGGTACGGGACTGAGTTCGTACTTGAAGATGTCTGTCGCCTTCACACCACGTTGTTGCCCAATGATCTGAAGCCGTACGAATAATGTTTCAATGTCAAAGATGGCCTTGTCTTTCACAACCACTACCTTTTTCATCTCCTGCATGGTCTTCACTTTCCTCTCGATCGGGCCATGGAATGTGCCGTGAAGCGAAGCGGCGAACTGCTCACTGCGAACTGCTCCCTTTGAGTGCTGTCGATCTTGAGTGCATCTTGGACATTTACTTTTGCTGGCGCGATCTGCCCGTTGACGATGTTGTACAGGTCAGTGGACTCAACAATGAGAGGGTGCGAGTGCTTCTGCAGTTCCTCTGCAATCTTCGTCCGGTCTGCTGCGTCCATCGCTCGCCTTCTTTCACCTTCCTCTTTGTGCTTGCTCTCCTTCTGTCCATCCCCACCATCGAGACCCATCGGCTTTTCTTCCTCCTTCTCTGCAGGGCAGTACATATCTTCTAATGCCTGGTCAAGGTGGACACATATGCTGAAGCTGCTGACCCACACTGCAACTTGCTCGGCGTTCGTGGAGATGCCCTTCAGCCCACCTGCACCTTTTCCTCGCTTGATGTAGGTCTGTTCACCAAACTGGTCTGCTGGTACTGCCGTCCCACCGTCTGAGTGTCGACAGACGTGTGCGCCTTTGGAAACATGGTCAGCACTAAGATCATGAATCTAGCTGCTTTAGAAACCCAGATATGTCGAGAAATGTGTTTTTAGATATTTTGACGGCCATCTTGGATTCTGTTGACAGGATTGACAAACCAACCTCAGAAATGAACTCGCTGACATCAAAAAACCCTATATTGAGGTATTACACGACTCTTTAGCCCATCTGGATCAAAAGTTATATATTGACCATCTTCAAGATGACCGTTGGGCGGCCATCTTGGATTCTGAGAATTTCCCAAAGTGCAACTTTAGGCAACCAAGCTAATTTGACTCTCCGTACCCTATAGATTACATTTCCGTCATAAAAGTTTACAGGAACAGACATTTGCAGGTTTCATACATGACATAGAAGGCTGGCTGGTAGACTAAAGGGTGTGTGAGTGTGTATGATTCACCGCGAAACTGGATTTTCCTTGTCCACGTTTATTCACTTTCGTGCTGTTGACGTCGCTGTGTGTCGAAACGTGTGTGTGTTTTCCTTGTGACATTTCTTGAGCCTTTCACTTTTTCTTCACTCGTAGAGAGGCAAATGATTCGAGAACGGCTTGCGTCGCTGTTTAATACTACCTTGAGGATGTGGCTATCTATGCCTATCCGGGGCTTTCAACGCTTTGAACGTTTTATTCGTCGTTTTGCATCGGTGACCGAACTTAATCTTGACAGATTTGTTTGATTTTATGATGACCGATATTCGATGTGTCGAACGAAATAAGTGTCATGATACTGGCATCGACGTTTCAATCTCGGATATTTACTAAATCTCGCTTTTAAAAACTCTTGAAATGTTGTCGACACGTCAACCGATAACGATGTATCATGCTGCTGTCTTTCAAGTCATCCACCTAAGTCTGCTGAACGTTTGACAATTTTTGTAAAAACTACTTGAAATTGTCGTGATATCTTGCGTTCGACATTCTACCGGCAATTTTCGCTTAAAAACAAATTGCACATGTACCACGGTAATATGTATTAAGATTTGCTGTTGAAATATTACTTAGCCCTGATTGACTGCAAGATATGAAGATTCATATTTCAGTTGATTAACACTTAATTAAAGGTGCTTATGTGAACATCGCTACACTGATTACTTTCCTTGTTAGTGTGTGTCCTTTTCCTCGCTTTTCATCGAACTGTTTGTTGCAAAACATGTTTTCCTAGACATTATCGATCGCATGTTTTCCTCATCTCCAAGTAGTTTTGGGAGTATATGCCAACCTACTTGACTTTAAATCGAAGTCGTTTGTCATTCAGTATGAGTTATTTCTAATATGCTGACTGTTAGCAAATGATAACAAGACATATGTCGAAAAAAAATATATCAAGCACGAGCCTTTTAGGCGAATGCTGATATCGTTTGTGAGACATGTCTGTTATCATTTGCTAACAGTCAGCATATTAGAAATAACGGTTTTATTACCGTTTAATTCGACCAAAAGAAATTTCGAAGCGACCCCGCGAATTAGACAGAACAGCCGCAATGGGAACTTGAGGGCTTCTACCTGATTATGCCTGTCAGTCAAAGAATTCTCGTGACCTGAGTCAGCCAATCAGAGTAACACACCTGACGTGATGAATATTCACAGGTCAAATGCCTTTGACACACAACAATCTCACAAGATAAACCATGTTGAACATGCGTTTTGGTTTCTTCGCTTTTTTTCGTTGAACAGAGAGCGACAGATTTAGAACCGACTCCAGACGGATGGGAAATGACGTAAAGATACATTGATGTAAAGCGAGTCACGCAATTTCACTTCATTTTTGCGAACTTTGATCATTTAGATTTCAAGTGAGCGGTCGGCATTGCACACTCAGATGATGGGCGGTGCCTCGCTGTTCCGTAAAGCACCCACCGACAAAACTGGCTTTTCAGCATTTTTAGATGAAAAGTGTATTATCTGAGAACATTTGAAGTGTCATATTGGTATGTATTCTTTAGAATAAATCACGCTGCTAATGCTAAGTCATACTTGTACTATGTCTTGTTGATTTTTAGCATGATAAAGAAAAAGGGTCCCTGTCTGACCCCTATAACATTTAACGGGTCACTTAGAATTAGTCCTGATTGGTCAAAAGACCATATGGGGCACTGAATTGGTAATAATCTTTAATATAGCTATTCTGATGGACACGTGGGGGAATTCGGGGGCTGTGATTGGATGGTCTCACACATCCCTTTTCCGATCATCAAAGCATAATGCTACGGAAGTCGGCCATTTTTGCCAATATCCAAAAGCATATTGGCAATAACAAAGACGCATGGTTCCGGTTTCTTCCACGTGTATGAAGTACACGCATACCTGGCCAGGTTTGTTTCTGTGACAAGTCGACAGACAATGCCATTTGCTTTGTGTGTGTTTTTGTTGTTGCTTACTGTACATGATATACATTACGTGTAAAATCCAGTTCTTTAACAGGCAACAAACCTTGCACATTTCCAGAAGCTGCAATCTGAAGCGACCTATCTCGGATTCTAGCAGACGATCTCTCCAATGTATAACACAAAATCAGCAAACTCTCCTGTCACATAGAACGTCCATTGTATAGTGCAATGTTGAAATGAAGTTACCGGTCTGAAACATTTAGTCGTTTCTTCTGAGACAATCCTTGTTCTCTTATCATCTGCAGAGGGCCCCAAAGGGGGGGTATCATCACGATCACGGGAAGGGAAATTTTAGCTTTCACGATCACAGTTACCTTGATTTTTGTTTTCACGATCACAAACACCTTGACGAATAGAGGATCATAGAGTGATACAGCTGTGAAAAATGTACGTTGAAAATAAAATGCTTTGCAATAATGCCCATCACGATCACAAAAACAAATGACGATCACGATCACGAGACTTGATTTTTTTGTCATCACGGATCACGGGCAAAGTCCCATCACGATCACAGAAATGGAAATTTCGGCAATCACGGTCACAGAAAGGTCAAAAAACGCCAATCACGATCACGATTTTAAACCCTTTGGGGCCCTCATCTGCAGATTTACCGCATTCTTCACCACGCGAATTCCCAACAGAAGTCAGACTTTCGAACATGCAATCTACGTAGCAAGCATGATACGTCATGACGTCATATGAATCCTCGCATATTGACGTAATGCTAAACATCCGGTTATCTCGAGTTTTCTCCGTAATACATGTCCTTGGGGTTTTCAATGTTCGGTTATTTCCAAGGGAACCGTCGTCTGCAATCAACGACATGGACCATTCTGGTACTTGTTGCTGACAAAAACATGATTTTAACACAGAATTTAATGTCAGAATAGCTATATAAACGCTATACACCACTAAACAGTTCCGCGGCCATTGCGACAGTGCGCATGCGCAGCATTTTTTCGAGTAAACAACGCGTCGTTCGTAGCTTCTCAGCAACTTGAAACATGTGCATGATGTGCGATTTGAGCGAGATTTCCATCCAGAAGGTGCGACTGTGGAGCACTGAAGCATCGAAAACCTTGTCGTGTGTACGGAAAAAGAGTGTGGAAGGTGCACACGAGGAACTTGTAGCTAGGTAAGTTTTATTTCTTTCGTTATTTACTCTTTGCAATGATGCGATGTGTTGTTCATTCCCAAGACCGGTTTTCCGCCCTGTAAGTTGTAACACTAACAGTAACTTAGTAAGGTGCTCTCTCTTCAGATACGCTTAACTTTTCAGTTGATTAAAGTCAAAAACTTGAATAAGTGCCGTTGATCTGTCCACGGAATCTAACTTACTATGAAGCATAACTATATTCCGATTCGTGATGCATACATGTTGCGATTCCATTTTCAATCTGACGTGTGGGTAAGATTATAAGAAACAACAAACATGCACACTAAGTTGCCACTGCCAGTTTGTATAGCTGCTAAGCTTACCTCAGTGAGTATTTTGTAAGTTTACATACAAAATGGTGATGAGGGGAAAAAAAGAATGCCTTCCACAGGTGCAAAAAACTGTGATTTGATCTCAAGGCCTTTTTGCTTTACTTTTAGATCTTTTCCTGCTTTGGAACTTGGGAGATGGGATTCCTGTCGACCGTGAAGCAAAACATGCAGAGAGGGTGCTTCTTCGGGAGTACAAGCAGAAGTTGTATGTGAAAGGGGTGCTTTATCCTGATCCATTCATCATCACAACTGGATTGAAAGGCAGCAAGATGGGCGATTCCTGTGGCCAAGCGTCTTCATCACCGGCTGCCTGTGAGTGTGAGCTCGACCTCATGCATCGCCTTGTCAACGAGTTTTAAGGAGGAACTTTAGGCTTACAGGTAGGAAACCTCTCTACTTTTTGTAAATAAATCATATTTGCACTTTACTTTTGAAAAAGAGAATGGTTCAAGTTGAATTGCAAGATGGTTTGTGCGGCCTAATAACATTTTGGTTTCAGGGAATGTGTCAAAATCTGAAAAACCAGCATACTAGTATTAATACACACTAAAATTATGCCTGTCGCTGTCAGCAATATACATATAATTAAAAAAAAAGTGCAGTGATACTGATAGTGATACAGTTAATCAGCAATGACTGAACAGAATTTCTAAACTCAGGGATGGTCAAATCATCTGACTAATGAGTAATGGCCAGGGGCGAGTACAAAAAATCCGCTGTGCTAGTTAAAACCGCTTGGCAACTCGCCTGGTTGGCTAGTGAAAATTCTCGTCAAATACAACACTTCTGGTTGTATACTCTAGTTTCAAAACATTATAATGAAACAATGCAGTTATAGCAACTGTGGTTTGTACCCGGCAAGCAATTCTTTTTGGTGGACTGGACTTTCTGAAATGACTCGCCTGTCTGGCAAGTTAAGATTTTGAGATCTGGCCATCCCTGCAACTGTCTTAATTTTGCAATGCTCTTCATGCAAGTTGCATTCAAATTTGTGAGCAATTTGTTATACATGTACAACTTGGTAAATTGTCCTAAATGATGCTTTAGTGAAAGTTGTCTCCTTTCTCTTTCTCATATTGATTATTTTCTTTTTCTCCCTTTTGGCAGTGTTTTGACCATGTGCAACAGGCTGCAAGTCATTTTGGAGGA
Organism: Littorina saxatilis; assembly: GCF_037325665.1. NCBI lineage: Eukaryota > Metazoa > Mollusca > Gastropoda > Littorinimorpha > Littorinidae > Littorina > Littorina saxatilis. The sequence continues at coordinate 49,987,445 of NC_090253.1, read as the reverse complement.
GGAAGCCTTTCTTTCTTTCTTTCTTTATTTGGTGTTTAACGTCGTTTTCAACCACGAAGGTTATATCGCGACAAGGCCTTGATTGCATCTCTGTCAAAACCAGAAAGAGACTTCTACCTGTCTCCAAGAGTCAGCCATCACAACCACCTGTTACCCAGAGCCAGCCATCACAACCTCCTGTTCCCAAAGTAATCCAATCCTGTTGCCCGTTTTGATACAGGCAGCATCAGGATGCACTTAGGAGGAGGAACTAGTAGAAGTAGGGAAAGCGGTATTAACAAAACAGCTTTTTCCTCTTAATTATGAAACCACACAGATAAACAAGGAGAGCAACCCTTCCACAAAGTAAACAATCCTGACGACTCTAATTTCAACAATTTGTCAACTCATGTAAAAGCTTTGCCAGATCCAGGCATTAAGCTCTACTCTTTACACATGTAATGGGCAGAGCAACATTGTTGAACAGCTGCTTCGTTTCTGTAAGTTTTCAGCCTGAAAGGTAGTAGGGTGGGTCGCATCTAAAATATGAATGTTTGTCTTGTCAAAACCTATGTACATTTTCCTACATTTTAAGACTCCCTCTTTTTCTGTACTGAATTTTTTTTTTATCAGATTATTGTTTGGAGTTCTGAAAAGGAAGGTTCCTGTGTACACCATTATAGATATGACTTTTACTGTACTACATGTGTGTTTTTGGTATATATATATATATATATATATAAATATATAAAACTAGATATCTTTCTTCCCAATATGTTCATTGCCAAGTGGATGAAGTCATCAGATTTGATCTGCTGCTAGTGATAACGTTTATCAACATAAGTAAAGTTTTTTGAGCTGACTGTATTGTGTGCATTTTGTTTGCAAGTGCTGATATGTTTGACTTTGTGCTGTAATGCTTTGTCTTGTCTCTCATTCTCCATTTCAAAGTACAAGAACTCAGATTTTGTTCTGACACACTCATTGCATCATACAAACATCAATAAGGACACACACAAAAAGTGAGCCAAACAAACATTTTTTTCTCAGAACATGTTATGCACAGGGGACATGAAATAGAGAGAAGACTGTAAACCAGTAAATTGTTTAAGGTTGCTCTTGGCCACTCTGGTGACATGTACTTTATTCTACCTATATTAGCGAAACCGATAGGCTAGATCCTCAAGGTCTAATCCTCGTCTCTGTTGCATAAAAAAACATCTCATCTATACTATAACGTTTAGGGTCAATACTCATTGGTTGATCGCTAAAAATTCTTGTCTTTTTAGAATTGTTGACTTTTTCCTGCCATCTTCTTGTTACAAAGGGTGACCCTAAAAACATGAATTAATTGGAAGAAACTGGTCATGGCTATACCAGTGCAATATATGTTCTGCGAGAAATCAGATTTCTGAATAACCATGGATTTTTCCTGTCTGCGTTCTTTTTCTTAGCCATGTTTGCAATCTGTAGCTTGAACACACTCACTTGTCTCTTCAGTCTATTGTTCTCCTTAGTCAGCTTAATCATTGCAATAAGATTGCGCATAACGGGTGTGCATTAAGTTGGCATCTGCTTATACAAAACAAAACAAAAAAACACTGGGTGTGCATTAAGTTAGCATCTGCTTATACAAACAAACAAAAAAACTATCAACAAATAAGCAAAAACAAGAGCACCCAGAAATGTTTTTGTTGCGAATGGGTCTAATTGTTCAGGGCCAGAGTCATACTTTTCTGGCAATCAACTAGCTACACCATTCCTCTCCCTTGATGATCCTTGGGCCTGGCACGCCTCAAACTGGAATTCCAGATCTCGCATTGCCCATTTTCTTCTGCCTAGCCGGTGCTCTGGTCGGGGTATGTCTATCAGCACTCTTGCTGTCTGAAACATTGCCAAACAGGGTTCATTCTGTCAGTATTTATGGTAGTATTACATCTTCATGCAGGGTTCTCCACATATGTTGTCCGTTTGGGTTCAATGCCCCCAACTTCAACTTATAAAGGTGGTCATTTGGACCCACTGTAGTCATTTTCAGTGCAATACAGAACTCCCTCTGTGAATTCCCCGGCACACTTGTTTTTGTTCCTTTGGCTTCTATGGAGAGCTCTCCTAATGTTGATCAAATCGCACTCTGGAAACAAACCACCCACATAAAACTTAGCTTGGCTTCCCACATTCATTCTTGTTCAGATTTCACAACAACACGAACAGACGAAAAGTCAATTAAATTAGATCAAGCTGTAAGGCACAGACATATATCATAGTGATACTAGGAACATCATGTGTGAACAAATACATTCAACACCTTCCCATCTTCTTTACTGCGTACACACACAAAATATAACAAGAAAGTTATTTAAAAAAAACTTACTCTGTGTTGAAATCCAGGGTATCCCAAGTTTTGTGTTGGGAAAGTTCTCTGCAGTTGGTGTGCCATCAAGAAAGTGTTGAGAACAAACCCTTGTGCCTTCCGTCTGCTATACACGGCTGATGAGTCGAATCCACTTTAATCTCGTTGTGCTGGTTTCTTCTTGTGTGTTGGATGCGGATGCAAGCTGTTGAAAACAGACAGATGCATATCAGATTTAACAATGTATGGCTCTAGACTACAAAGCAATTTTTTATTGCTTTCTCACAGCCATGCTCTAACAACATGAAGTAAAACAAGAAACGGAAACACACTGCCACAGAAAGTGAGCACCATTTTTTGACCTCATGCACGGCAGATTCAAACAAGTATTTCATGCAGTGCTGGTGTGCAGTTTTTGTAACGTTCAAAGCTGTATAAATGCAGGTCTAGCTAAACGGTTTTGTAATCATGCTATGGAATTTGCAGAAAAAACAATAAATCGCATGAATGTCAGGCAATAAAATAAGTTGATCAAGAACTGTTACAGTGTTGCGCTTACCTGAACGGTGGTTGGCATGATCACCACAGACTCGTGTGGAACCTGGTGAATTTTGCAAAGTTTAGCTTTCCATTTTGAAGACGGTAGCTTCCGTTGTCACAATCAATCATCGGGCAGTGACATGCCATTCTTAAAATCGATAATCGCTGAATTTACATCGACAAAACAACAAAATAAACACAAGTGTCTGACTCGGCAGTCGCAGAACATACGCAAAGCTGTGTTGCAGACGATTTGTTTCCTCGAAAAAATGACGCAGCCAATGAGAGGCGTCTGTGCGGTCACGTGATTTTCCTTCTTTGTTCCATGTAAACGTCGGAACTGTTTAGTGGTGTATTGTGTTTTCATCGTAGCAATAGGGTCCGATATTTAGACTCGAACAAGTATAATGCGACTCGTCTTCGACTCGTCGGCATTATACTTGTCTCGCCTAAATATCGGGCCCTATTGCTACGCTGAAAACACAATAGCTGTTAATGTTTGCTGAGTAAAAATGCAAAGCCAGGGCAAAGACGCACACACACACACACACACACACACACACACACACACACACACACACACACACAAAGACAGACACACACACACACACACACACACACACACACACACACACATTCTTTAGGAGACAAACCTCCCTCTCCACTCTTGAAAAAACTTCAAGATACGTGTTTATAACTAAACTCGGCACACAAAAAAGGATTGCACCCATTTTCTTACCTTAAATAAAGCATTCATTCCCGTGTCAATTCATTCGAACGTTATATTCCATAAAATGCCCTTTACTTAGCTATCTGGCACATGTTTCGGATCAAAGATGTATTATCCCAGCGAAGCTGGAGGTATCCCACGAACGCTATCCACGACTTTCCGACCTTGACATTGAAGATAGGGTCATGTGGGCGTTGGCATCATTGTCCAATCAGAAATAGTCTATGATCATCTCCTTAGTGTGTTCCGGTCCGGAACGCAAAACAGTTTGCGCGGAAAAAGAGAACGTGGTTTGACAACTAAAGGGCATTTTTGACCGGCTCGCACTACAGCATCGTTCAAATGTGGGAGAATGACACATCTGACAAATAGCCAGTGGTTACCAACATGAGAAACTGGGGATAGGAATCGTAATCCATATGTAAGTTTGAAGCGGCCTTGACGCTGTTTGAACGTCAATCCGGAGAGAAGCTATCGTACTAGGCCCTAGGTGACATTTCGTCAAGTTCCACTCCCAGTGTGCCGACTCTATGGCCCTCCCCCCGCCAAACTGCTACCCCCGGTGGCAGGGAAAGCGGTTCGACTTAAGGTGACTGCAGGGCAAGTTCGATTTTGCAAGCTAAAAATAAATGTTCTACTACCTTATCAGTCTAGATCTGGAACTCATGAAACAGTACGATTCAAATCCCCATAATAGTGGGGCTCCTATGTTGCAAAATCATTCAAATCATGCAACAAACACCAAATTAAGCAAATATGAAGAGTTTTATGTGCTTAACAAAACCTGATACAGAGCCATCGCGAAAAATAAAAAATGGGTAGTTTTTAAACAATTTTTCAAAATGGCCGCCAGTGTAAACGGTTGGGTATGTTAGGCATATTTCACTTCATGTGATTAACAGCAAATTTGGCGTAAATGGACATTTGCTTTTGCTTAACAAAACCTGATACAGAGCCACCGTGAAAAAATTAAGAAATCAGTAGTTTTTTTACAATTTTCAAAATGGCCGCCAATAAAAGGGTATTTAGGCATTTTTGATGCTACAAGACATTCTCTTGCAATAGAAACTAACACAAACACATTTTTAAACAAAACAATACATGTATTGTTGGTGCAGAGAATGATTGGACGGTGTGGGTGGCAGGGTTGAAGAATTTGTGGATTACCTAAACTGTGCAAAAATAAATATATTGCACCAATTTTCATACCAAAACGAAAACATTCATTCCTGTGCTGTTATATTCAATGTATGCTATTGAGGGCACTCAACTTGGCTAACTGGAACACTTTTAAGATAAAAGGTGGCCTTTACATGGGTTATTTGACCGCCGCCCAAATAAGGGTACCCCCAAAATAAAACTGATAAAAATGTAATGTATCAACTCAAAAGTCGACTAAAATTCATAATCGCTGTATTTCGAAAACGTTGTTTGTTCTCATGTGTTTACACAACTAGCACATTCCGGCAAGTGTCTATACTCAAAAGAAACTTTGGCAGTACTTGAAACAACCATCTGTCATATATACATGCGAAGTCAAAAATATGTGGGATGTAAGTCAACAAACCTGTGGCAGTTTTTAAAATATTATTTCGTGAAGATTTGAAAGTGTACTCAAACGGTTGAACTACGCCTCGTGCGTAGACACACATTCCTGAAAGTTTCAACGCAATCCACTTGGTCATTGCTAAAATACATGGATTTTAGTTGACTTGGGTATCCCTCAAATTTGACACATAAACATCTCATCCGTGAGATCGACACATACATCAGTAGGTACAATGGCACAACACTAGAAATATGCAAGATGGCGAAATAAAACAACCTGTTCTGGATGGATAATCAAGTTGACTTTCTCTTCGTATACAACAGTGACCCAGTTGTGCCTCAGGAATTGTCGTCGGCTTTTTAAAAGGTACCCGAAGTTTTTGTCACATCTCTTTGTCACGTCAAGGGTATCCTTATTTTGACGGCGTAAATGATGATGTTAAAAAAAATGTGCCAGATAGCGAAGATGCGAGCCTTTAATGGCATAGACAGTTTGAATAAAATGACACAGGAATAAAAGTTTGGGGTATGAAAATGGGTGCAATAATATTTTTGCACAGTTTAGATGCTGACAGTTTTCACAGGCATGCAAGCACATTTGCAGAGAGCTGTGCTCTGCAGTCCTTCTTAGCAGCATTTGCAGCGTTTTGTTGTACAGCTCTTCTTGCAGGCACACCTCATGAGTTCTCGGCACACGCTGGATACCTCTTGAAAGCTCGTCCAGAATGACTCCCACTTTCCAGCCTTGAACTGCCAGCCCACAGAGTTTGGAAGTCTAATAGGTAGATGGCTCTTCTCAATCTCATGTCCTGCAGCAGCACCTCACTTGTAAGGGGATTATGGTCAATTTGGCAGCTCTTTTTACTGAAGAGGTACCGTCTAGCACTGTTTACACCCAGTACGTTGCTGGTTTTGTCCTACAAATGTACACCAAAAAGCTCTTGTGCTGCCCTGTCAGTGGTACTCAGCTTACAAAGAGGAGCAGACAACCTGAAGAAAGTTTGAGTGACGTCTTCAAATGCTTGCCATACTTCCCAAGCCTTCTGATTCCCCAATACCATTGAAGAACGACATAGTGTCACAGCCTGTAAGGCTATGCAAAATGGGCAGACAGGGTGACTTCTCTTGGCCAATGGCTTTGGCAATGTGGCGATACACTTCACGAGCAGAAAAAAACGCAACACAGCTGGAATGAGAAGCCGACTGTCTGGCCTCCTCTACATCCATGGTGCAGGAAATCAGCCTGTGGTACCCTTCACACAAAAGATGAAAAGTGACATTTTTATTGGAATGTATTTGAATAATGTTTACTATCTCAGAGAGTCGGTCAAAGCCGGGTTAGCAAGTCTTCACACAACAGACCAAAATGAAAGAAAATTGTATTTCATGAATTCGTATAATTCTTACTGTTTCAGGTTAAAAAAACAAACAAACACAGTTTCCAGTGACCCAACTGATTCTGGAATCTTTCTGACCGCTACATTTATTCGCTTCAAACAGTCGCTAACAGAATGTTGACCATAGTGAGGGTTCGTACGTTAAACCCATCAAATTCACAGAGGTCGCTTACAAATGATGTGTTCCAATTAATACAAATAAAAAAATCTTACTGTCAAGATGTATTAGGTAACAAACCTTGATACAGTAGTACTAGTGAAATCGGCTCCCTTCTGTGGCACCGGAATAAATGCAGAACGCTTGTTCCCAGGAACCGGCATGTGGTGTAACTCTTGTATATATCCTGTAAAAATAAAATTCACACCAATGCACGGTCAACTTAAAATAAGCAAAAGGATGAGAAACAAGCAACAAACCAAAATTGTAAAACTCAAAGAGCGGTACCTCTTCATTTTTCAAAACCACTTATCTCATTTGATTAGCATACACTGTATGCTTTTGTCTGTTACCTACCGTCTTTGAAAGTTTGATCACAACACTGTAAAGACATGGGGGGTGGAGTGTTTTTATCTCCAGCTGGTCATCCTACTATCTGGCCTACCCTCACTCAGTTTTTGACTCTACCCCTCCCCACCTTATGGAAGTCCTTAACGTAGGCAGGACTAATCATTTATCATACCATGAACAATCTCTTTCTCCTCGCCTTTTATTCAAAGTTCGTTTAATCTGTTTAAAATCACCAGCGTGGCGATCATGATTTCCTTACTTGTAATCAACAGATAGATCTAGATCTATCAGCATCACAATCCAGCTTGATGAGCTATTGCAAGATTACTCTGCATTTCAGCGCTTCACCCGATGAATAACAGACCCCAGGGGAGAATTAAACAGTAAAATGATGTGACATTGGTGAATGGATGCGTATTCTTGAAAACTTACCTTCAGAAACGTTGTTTTCGCTCAAATCAAAACACGCAATGTTGCGGAGGCCGCCATCTTGAATTTTCATGCTGCGGATATATAAAATTTTAAAAACGATAAAATAAAATACCAGAACACAAAAATACCCATAAGAGTATTTATGTCATGCATGTGTTATCAGCAGACAACTTCTGGTGCATGGTAAACCATTGAATTTTACATTTGCTGAGTTGGGAATATTTACTGCTGAGCGCTTTTGGTACGAATTTCGTCTGCTGTAAATGCAGCCTTTTATTCCCTATCAAAGACAAAAAAAACGATTTCTGAAGTGGCTCTGTATCTGAAATCCCTTAAATAATTATAAGGAACAATACCACAAAGTATGATGTTTGTTGCAAGATGTGAATGATTTATGAGTGCGTCTGCAACATACGAGCCCCACTATAAAGTGAGCTGGTGTTTTTCTAGATCTAAGCATCGACCGAATTCAATAGCAATGTTCCTTGCATGGCATAATTATTTCAATTTGCCTAAATCTGTTATTAAGTTTGTTGAAAATCAAAGTATTCGTTTTTTGATTGTTCGCGTGTCTGGTTTTTAGTCAATTAGCTTACACGATGTGTGGCTTTTTATTTTGTAAGGGTGGTTTAGCATGTATAAAATGAGACCTAGACCACATACGCCATGAAAGTAGAGTTCCCCGTTCAATACCAAGATTGCCAGTATAAATATTCAGAAAACTTTTGGATACATGTATGGGGCTGTGGTGTTGCAGTGATAGATTGTTTGCACGGGTATGTAGGTAGGTACGTGTACATCCGTGTGCTTTTGTGCAGGCATCTATGTAAAAGACTATGTATGAAAATTTAGAACTGGAACAACAGATATTCAAGAAATAACCGATAAGTGATATATTATAACTGAACCATTGATTGATTTGAATGTACATCATGCATGGAAGTTAAAAATGGTGCAGGAACTGAAGTCAGATCAACACATCAAAAAGATCAGTGCAATATATTTGTTTTCTCTCCCCTCTAGCATAATTCTGTTTTGATATATGCTTGATGTTCTTAAATTCATTGTCACTTCTAAATTGCATGCTTTATTGCAGAACGCTTGTTCTTTCTGCCTTTCAACTGCCTTTCACCGGAGCTCAGAGAGCTTGTCGACCTATTCTCCACCAAATCGTTCAACTTCAAACGTCTATCAACTGCCATTAATAGCTATCATCCAGCTATTTTTATGGACAGTTAGACTTATTTCTCTAGAAATTTAGTTTTACTAAGGGTTTATTGTTCTGCTTTTTTTCAGACATTCCGTCCCGCACCAGAATTGCCAGAGGTTGTTGCAACTACAACTTTGAAGAACTGTGTCGTGATGTACAGCAGCTTCCCGAGCCGTGGTGCCTCGCGAAGAACGAGGAGAACCTGGTTAAGGTTGTTGTGCTGGAGCCTGGAGGCCAGCTTGGTTAAGGTTTGGCTTTGAGTCAGCATTTTCAGTGATTTTTCTACGCAGCTGATGGTGTTTGGATTTAAAGTGTAAAGGAAAAAGTCCCTCCCAAAGCAGCGTGCTGCAGTTTAGACTGGCTTGGCGACAGTGTGACAAGTAACATTTTCAGTAAATCGCTTTGTGTCACAATTATTCGACACCAATTCTGAGCCAAGAGAATGATTTTTTTTTGTTGCATTTAGAATGTTGTGTTTTATAGGTTAGGTGTCTTTCTTTCTTTATTTGGTGTTTAACGTCGTTTTCAACCATTCAAGGTTATATCGCGACGGGGAAAGGGGGGAGATGGGATAGGGAAAAGGGGGGAGATGGGATAGAGCCACTTGTTAATTGTTTCTTGTTCACAAAAGCACTAATCAAAAAATTGCTCCAGGGGCTTGCAACGTAGTACAATATATGACCTTACTGGGAGAATGCAAGTTTCCAGTACAAAGGACTTAACATTTCTTACATACTGCTTGACTAAAATCTTTACAAACATTGACTATATTCTATACAAGAAACACTTAACAAGGGTAAAAGGAGAAACAGAACCGTTAGTCGCCTCTTACGACATGCTGGGTAGCATCGGGTAAATTCTTTCTCGTCCCAACCAATATGGGACTGACTCCCCCTAACCCGCGGGGGGTTAGGTTAGGTGTGGACAATTGGATTTGACTGTAAAGCTCTTTAGCAGAGAATGTAAATAAACTTGTCCAAGAAATTATTGCGACAAATTTCAAACTCCCAAATTAAAGCATTGACTAATTCCCGTTAATTAATTATTTAAATTAAATGTAACAAGAATTTATGCTTTATTTGGGTGCAACATGTTGAAACTTTGTTTGAGAATGTATCTACTTCATTGATTAAATATATGCATGTGTATGAATAGGAATCTTTCTTGTGTCAAATTGTGCGAATTGAGACTGAGTGAGATAGTGTATGTTGGTACATTACAGGGCCGGACTATGCAAAGAGAGAGGGGGGGGGTTGCCAGTGGTGGTCCAGGGGGATGTTGTTCTGCCCCTTGTGGGGGCCAGGGGGCGAAGCCCCCTGAAGCTGAAGGGTAGGTCATATTCTGATAGGAAAATGGTCGCTCCTTGCATGAAACAGCATAAAATAAACAATAATACATTTTTTTTTAAATAAGTGAGGTACATGTTTAGGCTGGGGGGTGGTGCGCATCCCCCATAACCACCCCCCCCCCCCCGATAGTCCGGCCCTGCAGTAATTGTCACTGTATGGTGTGTGTGTGTGTCACTGTGACCAAAGATACATATGCTCTATTTCAGTTCATTCAACTTCCAATTCCATTCAAACGTTAACAAAGTGTTGCTGGTATGCGACTGAACATGTTCTATTAGGAAAGCAAAGCAAATTCCAGTGTACATAGTGGTCAACATAAAAACAATCGGACGCATCGATGCAAGACATTTATCAAGTGGCTGACAATTGATTTTGAAATGAAAACTGTTTGCAAAATATCTCGCTGTCAAAATTATATCTTGAACAAGTACAAAAAGGAATTAGGTTTGAACCATAGCAAAATGAATATGTTTCAATTTTTCATGTTGCAGACTTAAATTTACATGGACTCATGCATGAAAATACAGAACAGGCACTGAACAAGCCATGTGATACAATACTGAACTGAATAGGAAGAGAAGTACATTTTAACGACAGCAGATTTTAACACCAACAAGAAGGGCAAAGCCCATACGACTCACATGCTTGACCTTGACCTTTACATGACCTTGACCTTCAGGGTCAAGGTCAAATAACTAAACCTAGCAATGACATCATACACTAAGAACTGCTTTACACATTTTTCCTACCAAAATACATGTGACCCTAGGTCAAGGTCATCCAAGGTCATGCAACACAAAGCTGTTAATTCAAGACATAGGAAGTACAATGGTGCTTATTGGCTCTTTCTACCATGAGATATGGTCACTTTTAGTGGTTCACTACCTTATTTTGGTCACATTTCATAAGGGTCAAAGTGACCTTGACCTTGATCATATGTGACCAAATGTGTCTCATGATGAAAGCATAACATGTGCCCCACATAATTTTTAAGATTGAAACAATTATCTTCCATAGTTCAGGGTCAAGGTCACTTCAAAATATGTATACAATACAACTTTGAAGAGCTCCTGTGACCTTGACCTTGAAGCAAGGTAAACCAAACTGGTATCAAAAGATGGGGCTTACTTTGCCCTATATATCATATATAGGTGAGGTATTCAATCTCAAAAACTTCAGAGAAAATGGGAAAAATGTGAAAAATAGCTGTTTTTTAAACAACATTTATGGCCCCTGCGACCTTGACCTTGAAGCAAGGTCAAGATGCTATGTATGTTTTTTGGGGCCTTGTCATCATACACCATCTTGCCAAATTTGGTACTGATAGACTGAATAGTGTCCAAGAAATATCCAACGTTAAAGTTTTCCGGACAGCCGGCCGGCCGGCCGGACGGCCGGACGGACGGACGGACGACTCGGGTGAGTACATAGACTCACTTTTGCTTCGCATGTGAGTCAAAAATCGACACCTAAGTCAATAATCAAGAAGTTCAAATTCAATGTACATGCACTTGATCAGATAGGATAGTTTGTACTGCATGAAGAAAGATCATACACAACACACTACAGAGATCCTTCCTGATTGTTCTCAACATTGTATGTTTTCAGCTTTTTCCTCAAACTCTTTTCTTTCCATGTACATTTCATCCAACATTGTATGTTTTCAGCTTTTTCGTCAAACTCTTTTCTTTCCATGTACATTTCACTTGTCCATCATTGTCTTCAGTTTGTGGTGGAGTCTTATTTAAAAAAAGAAACCACAGATGAACATTTTGCAAAGTGTCTTCTTGAACAGCTTGTGAAAGATCAAATGAATACAAAGTGTCATAAAAACACACCGGAACAGCATCACTGTTCCACTGTTCTGCTTTTGCCTGTGTGTTGATGCACAGGTTTCCCAGAAAATCTGTTCCATGGACATCAAATCACCAAAGGGAAGTAATCGCTCTTTATGCATACGACATGTGTAAACTAATAGATTAAGCGAGAGTTGTACGGAACCTTTTCTCCTGGCACGAGAAGATGAAAGTCGCTTGTATATTTCAATGCTTGTTATTCTCTCAGGTGCCAGGAGAAAAGGTTTTGTACAACTCTCGCTTACTCTATTACACAGTCATGTCGTATGAATAAAGAGCAATTACTTCCCTTTGGTTATCTAATATCATCAACGCTTTGCCTCATTCTGTTTAAGATTTCTTCTTTGTGTTGCATGGACAGACACATCTGCAATACAAAGGTCAGTTTGCCCTTGTTCAGCATGCTTGTCATGTCAGGGGTGGTTTCACTCTCTTCACTGTAGGATTCAGGTGCGCAAGTCAGGGCTTCCAAACACTGCAATTTCTCATCTCTGTATGCACTCTTTTGGAGACACCAAACTCTCTGTTTTAGCTTTTTGGCAATACATCCTCCAACATACTTTGCATTGTCCTCTTCATCCTCTTTTATTTCTAATGCACTTACTGGTTCCCTAGTTTTTCTTCATAGGCCTTTAAGACACCAACAGTATAAAAATGTTCAAGCCAATCCAGGCAATGCAGGCTGAAGCTGCAGGGGATACTGTCAACTCAGTAATGCCTGAATGCTGGGTTGAAAAAGCAGAGTAGTACCTGGCCCACGCCTTCTCCTTGGCAGCATTCCCAACCTTGCCTCAGGGAACTAGGCAGTCATGAAGAAGCAGAAGTTTCTCTTCCAGATCTGCACCTAAAACACAGAAAATAAAATATTATAATTAAAACATACAAATATAGCCGAAATCAACCCAAGAGTAAAACTGAAGATGTAGATGCATGCACACAATCAAAACCAACACACGACAACAACCCAAAACTACACTTTACATGAATGGATGTGAACATATTAAATTTTGTATTCCATTTGTCGTTATAGAACGTGTTGACAAACCACTTTCATGAATCCTTATCATGTCTTACAACTATGAAATGTGTTATTAATTATCCTAAAAAACACATGAAATATTGTAGTGGCAGGCATGTACCTAAAATATTTTTACACAGTAGCCTCTCTGTGCAACGAAGCAGTATTTTTGCTCGAAAACTATGATGGAAAGTGATCTTTCAGGTACTGGGACTTTGCAAAATGATTTTTTGTTATACCGCCTTACTCAAAAACTTACTTTTCAATTACTGAATTGGTCGACAAGCTCTCTGAGCTCCGGTGAAAGGCAGTTGTCATTCTTCATAGATGCACAAGCGTTCTGCAATAAAGCATGCAATTTAGAAGTGACAATGAATTTAAAAACAACAGAAGACATCAAGCATAATTATATCAAAACAGAATTATGCTGGAGGGGAGAGAAAACAAATATATTGCACTGATCTTTTTGATGTGTTGATCTGACTTCAGTTCCTGCACCATTTTTAACTTCCATGCATGATGTACATTCAAATCAATCAATGGTTCAGTTATAATATCACTTATCGGTTATTTCTTGAATATCTGTTGTTCCAGTTCTAAATTTTCATATAGTCTTTTACATAGATTCTGTAATATTTTTACTTACTTTTGGCAATTCTTGCAGTTTCTTTTGTGGTGATGCTGTCATCTTTTCGGCAGCGATTGAGATGTCGGTACTTTCCCCCTGAAAAAACAACAACCATGGAATAGAAAGGGATCTATAAATCTACAGCCGAATTTTTAACATTCAGAAATTGTTCTGTTGCAAATTTGTCGGTTCGCTGAGCTAAAATAGTGGCCGATGTGAGCGAGAATTCTGCAGAAAAACGATCTGCTGATCAGCTTGCGCGCTCTTGCGTTTCAAGTGTTAAAAACAAAAATAATGACGTGCCGTCCACAATCAATCTTTATTGTTGATTCACATGACTCATTTCAATCATCAGCAATGATCTTTTTGTATTGCTTTGTTTGCTTTTCACTTACATCAGCCACAAACTCCACCTCCCCTTCGAAATTCTCCTTCTTCTCCATGTGTTGAAAGACTGCACCGGAAGTAAAGATACTGTCAAAACCTCTCGCAGCCGCAGACGGGAGTTCGAAACAGAGACATCGCTGGCGCACGCGCGGAGTTGGCGATCCTGTCAAGGGATATGTAGAGGTTACATGCCGAGTCTCAGTGATTATCAAAAATAATGGTCGAAGTTAGCGGATCATGAAAAATGCGAGCTTCAGCGAGCTTTTTCATGACCGCGAACTGAGATCATTATTTTTAATAATCACTGAGACGAGGTATGTAACCTCTTTATTCCTCCTTTCTTCAGTTATTCAAAGAAAAGAGGAGTTTTTGTGCGAAAGTTTGATCGAATCCAAATCACTCAACCAGTCTACCTGCGCTGGCGATTGAATAATGCGCGGTTGTATAGTTCAGGGAAAATCAATCAATTCTGTTAACACTTCTTGTCAGTTTCCCTGTTTTGGACTAAAATCAAGTACACAGTTATGTTGTTATTCTACTGTGCCGGTAAAGGCAGATAGTGTGTGTTCTGGTCATGTTTTGGTATCGCTTAGGAAATGTTCTTTCTTCGAATGGGACAAGCAGACGAACTTTTGCACCCGTGTTCCAACGTTAAAAACTGTATGAAGTTCCGTTTTCTGGGGCAAAATAGTGTATGAAACCGCTGTATGTTCTTTAAATTGATGCGATGTGTGCATTTGGTTGCGTGTGATCTGTTTATAAAATGAAATATTGTCAAAAACTAACCGTCGGATTGCAGTCTCTTGTCCAAGCAACTCAGTTCAGAAAATTTGGAAGGGGAACTACTCTTGTCGTACGAGAGTTACTTGCCTTGGGAGTTTGCGTGCACTCATAAGAGATCTAAAGCGAGTTTCTCTGCACTGATCGTTAGATTTGGATTTAGAAAACAACCAAACTCATAGATTTTATATGGAGATTAATGTGTTCAAGCCTGTAGTTGCCAGTTTAAATGCAGTATGTTTGTATTGTTTGGTCTGGAGATGTATAGTTCGTACATTGGAGCGTTCGGAACTTTCCAATCGCTAAAGTAGTTCCCTCAAAGTCTAACTCATCAACCTGTGAGCTATCGAGGATTTAGGCCCGTTGTTGGGTAAGTGATTTTGGTTGTTGGGTAAGTTACCGAAAAATAACTAGCCCTAGCAGAGGGGGGAATAACTATGGCTATAGTGTAATCGACTTGAGAAATGTGCATACCGAATATTATTCCCCCCTCTGCTTCTTTCGCTCTGTAAACTTGTAGGGCTAGTTATTTTTCGGTAACTTACCCAACAACCAAAATCACTTACCCAACAACGGGCCTGAATCCTCGATAGCTCATGGGTAGAGACTGTACACATTGTGGATCTACTTTTTGCGACTCAAAAGTTCAGAACACTCTAATGTACAGAATATACATTTCTGGAGCAAACAATACAACCATACCGCATTTAAACCAGCAACTACACGCTTGAACACATGAATCTCAATATAAAATCCATGAGTTTGGTTGTTTTCTGAATTCAGATCTGCAGTGCACAATCGTTTATCGCTAGCAAGATTCCAAGGAAAAGTAACTCTCATACTTTGTCTAGCGACACGAGTAGTTCCCCTTCCAGATTTCGGCTGCATCGACAAGACTGCAATCCGACGGTCAGTTTTCAACAATATTTCATTTTATAAACAAATCACACGCAATCAATTGCAAACATTTAATCAACTTAAAGAACATGCAGCGGTTTCATACACTATTTTGCCCCAGAAAACTGAACTTCATACAGTTTTTAACGTTGGAACACGGGTGTAAAACTTCGTCTGCTAGTCACATTCGAGGAAAGAACATTTCCCGAGCGATACCAAAACATGAACAGAACACACACTTTCTGCCTTTACCGCCACAGCAGAAAGACAACATAACTGTGTACTTGATTTTAGTTCAAAACATGGAAACTGACAAGAAGTGTTAACAGAATTGAAGGATTTGCACGGAACTATACAACCGCGCATTAATCGATCGCTTGCGCAGGTAGACTGGTTGGGTGAATATGATTCGATCAAACTTTTGCACAAAAACTCCTCTTTTCTTTGAATAACTGAAGAAAGGAGGAATAAAGAGGTTACATACCTCGTCTCAGTGATTATCAAAAATAATGGTCTCAGTTCGCGGTCATGAAAAAGCTCGCTGAAGCTCGCATTTTTCATGATCCGCTAACTTCGACCATTATTTTTGATAATCACTGAGACTCGGCATGTAACCTCTACTTATTCCCCCCTCTGCTTCTTTACCTCTGTAAACTTGTAGAGCTAGTTATTTTTCGATAATGACCCAGCAACCAAACAAATAACGAGCCAGCAACAGCCTGAATCCTCGATAGTGCAATGGGTTGAGAAGCTGTTCTGTTTTGGTACTACTTTTGCGACTGAAAAGTTCCGAACGCTCTATACGTACGAAATATACATCTCTGGAGCAAACAATACAAACATACCGCATTTAAATTAACAACTACAGGCCTGAACACATGAATCTCCATATAAAATCCATGAGTTAGGTTGTTTTCTGAATCTAGATCTGCCGTGCACACACCGTTCATCACAAGCAAATTCCCAAGGCAAGTAACTCATACTCTTGCCGACAAGAGTAGTTCCCCTTCTTTTAACGCAGTTTCTTCGACAACACTGACTGCAATCCGACGGTCAGTTTTCAACAATATTTCATTTTATAAACAGATCACACGCAACCAAATGCACACATCTCATCAATTTAAACAACATAAAGCGGTTTCATACACTATTTTCCCCAGAAAACTGAACTTCATACAGTAATTAACGTTGGAACACGGGTGCAAAAGTTCGTCTGCTAGTCCCATTTGACGAAAGAACATTATCCTAAACGATACTAAAACATAAACAGAACACACAATATCTGCCTTTACCGCCACAGCAGAATAACAGCATATCTGTGTACTTGATTTTAGTCTAAAACAGGGAAACTGACAAGAAGTGTTAACAGAATGGAATGATTTGCACGGAACTATACAACCGCGCATTAATCGATCGCCTGCGCAGGTTGACTGGTTGAGTGATTCGGATTCGATCAAACTTTCGCACAAAAACTCCTGTTTTCTTTGAATAACTGAAGAAAGGAGGAATAAAGAGGTTACACACCTCGTCTCAGTGATTATTAAAAATAATGGTCTCAGTTCGCGGTCATGAAAAAGCTCGCTGAAGCTCGCATTTTTCATGATCCGCCAACTTCGACCATTATCCCAGCGAAGCTGGAGGTATCCCGTGAACGCTATACTGTAATCGACTTGAGAAATGTGCATACCGAATAATACATGATAAAGAAGGATTCTTTGTGCCCGGCTACGTGCTACAGTTGGAGATGGAAGTTCACCAAAAATTGGGACCATACTAACAAAAATACGGTGGGTGCAATAGTCGCCCCCATTTTTTCAGCAAACGCCACCCAAGGCCGCTTTGGACGGGTAGAAATTCCGTAGTTTCCAAGTCTATGGATAAAGCTCGCGTAAGAAGAATACGTCACGGTCGAAAGTCTTTGACGTCAATTAATGCATCATGACGTCATGCCTCCCTGTAGTCTTTCTCTCTCGCGCAGTGTGTGTGTTTGTGTTCATTTTGTGCACATGTGTTAGTGTTACTGTTTGTGTGTGTGTGTGTGTGTGTGTGTGTGTGTGTGTGTGTGTGTGTGTGTGTGTGTGCGCGCACGCGTGCATGAGTCTGTACTCGTATGTGTGTGGTGTGTGTGTGTATTTGTGTGTGTGTGTGTGTGTGTGTGTGTGTGCACGCGTGCATGAGTCTGTACTCGTGTGTGTGTAAGTGTGTGTGTGGGCATAAGTGTATGTGTGTGCGTGTATGTGTGTTTGTTTGTAAAGGTGTGTATGTCCGTCTGTCCATATGTGCGTATGGGTGTGTGTTTTGTGTGTATGAAGTTTTTTGTGAGAGTGAGTGAGTGCGTGTTAGTGAGTGTGTGTATGTGTGTGTGTGTGACTTGGGGTGTGTGTGTGTGTGTGTGCGTGTGTGTGTGTGTGGGTGTGTGTGTGTGTGAGAGAGAGAGAGAGAGTGTGTGTGTGTGTGTGTGTGAATGTGTGTGTGCATGAGT
>NC_090253.1:49931851-49964351 GCF_037325665.1 Littorina saxatilis | reverse complement strand
ATACGCACACAATCACACATTCTTTAGGAGACAAACCTCCCTCTCCACTCTTGTTAAAACTTAAAGATACGTGTTTATAACTAAACTCGGCACACACAAAAATGGATTGCACCTATTTTCTTACCTCAACTAAAGCATTTATTCCTGTTTCAATTCATATTCACGTTATATTCCATGAATTGCCCTTTACTTGGCTATCTGGCACATGTTTCGGACCAAAGATGTCTTGTTTATATTGTATCTGTAATTCTATCATATTATACGATGACAGCACTCTGGGTCAGAGTTATTGGTAATGCCATACATGTGCTTGTTATTACACCCCCGGTATAGGGGTGTGTATAGGTTTCGCTCGATGTGTTTGTTTGTTTGTTTGTTTGTTTGTGTTCGCATATAGATCTCAAGAATGAACGGACCGATCGTCACCAAACTTGGTGAACAGGTTCCTTACAAAAATTGGGACCAGTCAAACACACGGTTAGGGAGTTATTGGTGGATTAAAATTATACAAGGACTTAGACGGGGGTGTTTTTCCTACCTCGAAGGAATTTCTTGTTATATACGTAGACCTATGTTTTATGTGATGTTATCCTATCAGTAAATGTCCTGATAATTCTTATTCTTATGTAACATTCTAATGGAGCATAAAGTGTTATTGTTGTTGTAATTGTTATTGTTTTACAGGGGTCACGTGACCGCCGCGCAGATAAGGGTACCCCCACAGTCTACCTGACAAAACGTGAGGTTCTGATAAAACATCGACGAAAATTCAACAACATGGCAACTTTTACATACAAGGAGAAACTGAGCCAAATCAAATATCTACGCAGGTTAGGTTGTTTTGTTTCGATATCTTGCGTATTTCTTCTTGTATGTCATGTCTACTGATGCAGGTGTCGATCTTATGTAAACCTGCTGAGACTTGTTATAATTGTTTAGGCAAATGTGTCAGAGTGTATGGGTGAGGTAACTTTTACCGTTTAACGATTTTCACGATCCACACAACGCAACACAAGAGGAGTTTGGTGTTCCAAATTGTATTCACTAACATTACAAAATGAAAAGAGGTCTTCGGTTTACTTACAAAAATGCAAATATGTTTATCTTCAAACCAAAATCAAAAGCTACACAAACAGCTAGAGTTCACACCAGATTAACAACTCAATACAAATCCAAATGGTTGATCAACACAGATCAACGTTACCCTTGAAACTTTCTTTCTTTATTTGGTGTTTAACGTCGTTTTCAACCATTCAAGGTTATATCGCGACGGACCCCTGAAACAAAACAATAACAACATAAGTATATTTCAACAACAATAATAACGAAGAATACTAATTTCAATTTTATCCTGAACACCTTTTTTGTCACCAAAACAATCAAACAAAACTATGCCCACATAAGAAAATGACAAACATGATACAAAACAATACAAATATAGTTATGACAAGAAATTGGAACGACTTAATTATAAAATACATCATGTAAATCATGATACAAGAATCCAACCGCATAAGAAACATTAATTCAATCACCACCTCTGGTGCCTGTTATTACAAATTCCTTTGAACATGGACAAGAAGTTGTGCTTTGGTGAATTCTAATCCAAGTACAATCAAGACAAAATCAAAACTTGACTGCGCCCACCAGTGACAAGCTAAAAGCTTCGGCACCCAATGCCTTAAATTCTTCTCAAAATGACCGACAAACATTTCAATTCACTTTTGACCAAAACACATGCTGCATACAAAATAATGCACATGCTTACCAACAATACATTTACATAACTTGCATGGTGATTCCTTTTTCATCGAAAGAAAGACTATGTTCCATTTCAGTCAACCACATAATAATCATTAAAGACTTAAAAACACATTCATTTCCAGGCAAATAAACAGTAAACACACAGCAAGTCCTGAAGCCATGCGGCACGATGCATAACTCATAAAGGTGACACAAACAAAAGCTATCAAACTAAAATACTATAACAAACAAAACTATACAGTTCTTATCATCTAATTCTTAAAATACACCTGTTACAACTCTATCTTCATAAAACAATACCTATTTCATCATGTCACTTCAGTTTCTATCAATGAATAATTTTCTCCCTTGTTCCTGGTGTCCACATGGTTCTTTACATTCTATGACCATCTTATGTTAAATATTAAATCCAAGCAATCCTTCAAAAATACAAAACCCTGCATCAAATAAAATTGGAAAACAATACACAGAGACTCTAAGAAACAAATCAACACAATATATTAAAACAAATTCTTACCTGATTTAGGAATAAAACATTTTGAAATCATGAGCATGAAAATCTGGCTCTTGTGATGGAAAGTCTGATTCTACAAGAGGCAGAATCAGCAAAAATGCTAATGGAAACAAAACGTGCTTTAAGTAATAATTATAGCTTTGACTACTTAAAAATAAAACTGCTAAGCCTAGAAAACATTAAATAAACAAATAACATTCACATACATCATATAATGATGTATCTCTTATTTATTTCTAAATACACAAAAGGACACACCATTCCTTAGAATTCGAACACATTGGTTCGAGACTCTAGAATAATCCAAGGAAAGTAATCCTGACATTCAATTTGTCAAGAACAAGAACAGTTTCTTCCCTTACACTACACTGTAAACTAGTTGGGACAAATCAGTAAGCCAAAAAGTAGTTTGTAAAATGGGAAAGAATGAATTACGTTCACAGGTTTACACGTATGAGCGGTAAACAAAAAAAGGCGAGGTTTTGCGTCATTTAATAGGGATATTATGACAAGAAGCGCTGTATTTCAGGGACGACCAAGTGCAACGCTTTGAAACTATGAGGATCTCGTTCCTATACACAAGACCTATTTCAGGTAAAATATTGTAGTGTTACAGATATGTACAGTTTCCTGTTTTTGTTATGCAATCTTCCGGAAAATGTTTTTAAACTCGTGGTAAGCTTACATTGAATACAAATCATGACTTTGAATGCCTGCAGACAAATGATTGTTGCAAATAGTGCTAATGTTTTATTTACGTATGGTCACTAGTTTACATTTTCTATCCATTGTTTTGTGATGATCACGTGCTACAGCGATGCCAAGTCATTCGTGACCGCAGCATGGTGTGAGAGTAATAACCACTGTCACTAGTATAACCGTGCAGCGGGAACGTTCCATATCTTTGCCGTATGTTTACCAGACTAGCACAATTCCGCCAGTAATCGTACTCAAATAAAACTTTGGCAAGACTTGTAACAATTACTTTGTGAGAGGGTCAAGTGGAAGGGGTGCACAGATCAGGAAGCATTCAATAGAGACACAAAGTCAGGGGTAGCAAAAACGTGACTTTTTGTTTTAACATATTATGCCAGACGGCAGAGTAGTTAATTGTGCGTTCACTCCTCAATGTGAATTAGAACTCTGTCGCAATGAAGCTATTGAAACTTTAAACAATCCTCCGGCGAAAGTTACATCGTTGATAATAATCAAACCAGCTGTTACAACACTTGTTCCAGCACACACAAAAGTTCTTTTCAAATACTCCTCAACTACATACTTGGCCAAAACGAAGTTAGTGGCTCAATACACAATACTAATCTCTGCAGCTACACACCAAAACAGTTTGCCGGTTCAATCACAATTGAACAACACAATCTAAAGTCACAAAAGACCACACGTACACATGTCTTAACACTCCCAAAATCACTTTGAGACTGCTGCAGCCTCAAGCTTATCAGTATGATGAACGCGCGCAACAGTTTAAACAATCAACCAATCAGGGCCCATCATCTTGACACACCCACAATTAAGGTACCAAAACACAGCGATCCTGACAGCAGGCACAAGCATCAATGGGTCAGTGGGACATAATTAGACAGGAACTGAAAGAGACGAACACGAATGAACGTGAAATGTCTTCACTCTATCATTGGTAACAGTTCACCCTGTCACAAAATGTATTGTCTGTATGCCTTGTCTCATAAAAGTCTTTTTAGCAGAACGTTTTAGTTATCTTAAGGCCTAAAAAAAAAATAGGTGTGGTTACGGTAACCCGACCTACCCTAATTTTAGGGGCCGATCCTATAACTTTTTATTACATTTGTCAAAAAAAAACAAAAAAAAAACGAGTGCAAAAAACGCAATGCAAGCGAAAGCGCCCGAGTCGCACACTTATTTCCCTGTCAAGTAGGTTTAATTTGTACACATTAAAAAAAAAAGTTAAAAAAAAAAAGTGTTTGCCTACCTTCCTACCCTATTTTTTTGGCTATGTTACCGTAACCACACCTATTATTTTTTTTGGCCTAAGCAATAATACTTTTTTTCTACCTCAACAATTGAATTTGTGGAGTCATGAACTGTTTGACTGTGACTTTTCTCCTACACAATGTCCTATGCAAACATGATGAGACCAAATCATTGATGAACTGTCCTCGGCTGTCTTTTCTGATGATGATTCATGGCATTTTGTTTCGACCACGAAGGGCCATATCAGGGCGGTGCTGCTTTGACATGTAACGTGCGCCACACACAAGACAGAAGTCGCAGCACAGGCTTCATGTCTCACCCAGTCACATTATTCTGACACCGGACCAACCAGTCCTAGCACTAACCCCATAATGCCAGACGCCAGGCGGAGCAGCCACTAGATTGCCAATTTTAAAGTCTTAGGTATGACCCGGCCGGGGTTCGAACCCACTTACCACTAGGCCACCGATTCATGGCATTGATCATGACTTTAAATTCACCTTCATAAATCTGACAGGAGCAGGACGGCCTACGAAGCTCGGATAGAACATCTTGTTTGAAAAGGCCAGATCTACACACCACAACGGGGTCCTCGAAGTCCCAGGAGTCCTCGGGGTCCCAGGGGTCCTCGGAGTCCCAGGGGTCCTCGGAGTCCCAGGGGTCCTCGGGATCCCAGGGGTCCTCGGGGTCAGGAGGGTAGTCCTTGAGAAAATCAGAACTGATCACATGATCCTGTAAGACGCGACGACGTAGAGAGTCAGGAAGACCGAGACTTGCTGCTCTTTCGTCACGCTGTGGCCCGCAGCCAATCAGATGCGAGATTGTCAGGGCACAGATGTCCCGAAGGGATCGAGGGTGACTGGAAATGGGGTCCAGAAAGTCCATGATGTCACACCAGTTTTTCAATTCTTTATTTTTATCTCTGATAGATCTGAGTTCTTTATCACCAAAGGCATAGCTTTTTTTGTTAGTACAACATTGACCAACATTATGATGCATTCCCTGGGAACGAACGTGAATGAAGATCTCGTTAAGGATTGCTAGGAAATCATGTTTATTCCTCACCTGGTTTACTTTTTGTCTAACATACTCCGAATTTGCCAGTTCATGAATTTCTGAATGACAACACGCTTTAGCATGAAAGTGACTGAAAAAGTCTTCCGAAAACTTAATTAGGGTGTCACGCTGGTGTTTTTTTTCCAATTCGTGTCCAATGAATTCTGAATTCACCAGTTCATGGATTTCTTCATTACAACATGCACCAGCAGCATACAGCATCCTAGCGATTCGTAGTTTGCGTCTCTTTACTGCTTGCCACATGGGTGATTGGAAACTGTCCACTGTGACGTTTTGGGCTTTCTGTTTAAGGGACCTCAGCTGTGACTGCGACAACAGAGCCTGGTGCGTTGCCACCCCTGACTGGATCAGAACACGCATTACGTTCTCCTTCTCGCTTCCAGGCGTGATGAAATCATCGCTATCTGCTCCACCCAAGGCAGCCATGATCAAGGTATTACCCTTGCCGTCTGTGGCCAGTGGGTCTGTCTGTGTTGTGAAGAGTTCACGCACAACATCTGATTGACCCTTTTTACAGACAAAATGCAAGACCGGTTCTCCGTTACGGAATGTGTGTGAAACAGTGGTTCCAGCAGCCCTACTGTGCATCAACAGAAGCAAAGCAAAGTCCCAAATGCGATAGTTGACAGCAGTGCAAATCAAGGTCTCACCATCTGAATCTCGTACGTTAGCGTCAGCGCCAGCCTGTAGCAATGCCTGCACGATCTCCTTCGTGTCTTTATGGTTTGATATGGCGTCTTGTAGAACTGTTCTGTTCCTTTCTCCTGACCTGGCGTTTAGATCAAACCGGGTTTCAGTGCAAGCTGTGGCTATGTCCGCTCCAAGCTCGAGACACGCTTCTACTTTATTCCAATTCCTGAGTTCCATTGCTTTGACAAGGATTTGGTGCAGCGTTGTTTTGTCCATGTCGTACAGTCGTAACATGTGGTCCACCACACCCCATTCACCATCCGGCAAGGCTCTGTTTATACATTGTTTGAAACGGGAATCAGCCTCCACGTTCAGTAAATTTGAGATTAAACAAATCTGTTCGCTATTCAGTGTGGACTTCGCGATCTTAAGAAAGCACACAATCATGTGTTTGTTTTGTATTTGGGGAACTAGCAAAGATAAAGCCATCTCATCACATTCCCCGCGCCAAACCCTAACCTCTTTAGGAAGAGATTCAATTGCAGCAACATGGAGAAGAAATTCTTTGGCCTCCTGAAGGTGCCGTGAAAGAAAAGCTCTCCTCCATGACGCACGAGTACAGACGTTAAGACAGGCACGTAGCGTTTCCCGTGTTACAACCTCTATGCCCAACACGTCTAGGACTCGGACACAAGCAATGATTTCATACTGAAGCTCTGCTTGTGTATCTGGTTCCCATTCCTGTAGCAGTGAAGTGATGATATTAGTTTCCTCGCACGTCCGTGGCAGTGTACTTGGAAAGCTTTGTCCCTCGAATTCCTGAAGCAGGAAACTAGCATTCTTGTCAAACGTATCATTCAATGCATCCATATTGTTTTATGTTACGGATGAAATTTCAGGTAAGTGTGTGTGTGTATAGAAAATATGCGTGCTCTACTCTGTTTACTGTCTACTGTTACTCGCACACAACACTCAGACAAAGCACAAAGACTAAACACTCTCAATGCCCTTTGCCCTCGTACCTGTAATGAATCATCAACACAACAATACAAATACGTTATTTCTCATGCATTCTACAGATCACGTTCATT
The DNA here is from genome assembly GCF_037325665.1 of Littorina saxatilis. NCBI lineage: Eukaryota > Metazoa > Mollusca > Gastropoda > Littorinimorpha > Littorinidae > Littorina > Littorina saxatilis. The sequence continues at coordinate 49,957,307 of NC_090253.1, read as the reverse complement.
CATATATAAGAAGAATAATATCTTAACACACGTCGGAGACTAACTGTCTCACGTTAGATGAATGTTCCTGATCCACACAATTCTGCTAATGTTTACAGTTCCTGTTTACTACAGTGTCATGTTACGCACATCACGTGTCGCGTAATACTTAAATTGACGACGTCTACGTCTCACACAATCTTCTCGACGATTATGGTTCTTCGGTGGCAGTTCACACATTCAGTGACTCCACAATTATGTTTCTTCGGTGGCAGCTCACACTTCCAGTGACTCCACAATTATGTTTCTTCGGTGGCAGTTCACTCGTACAGTAACTCCACAAACTTAACGGGTACATACCCGGGATACATACCACCCACGCAATACCGCTCGTGGTGGCTATGGGGTGCGGCTCCACCCAGTTCCCAGTACTCCAGCGTTGCTACAACCCTGCGCTCTCGTAGCGCTAAGGAGGGGGGGTGCCCGTCTCTCTCTCTCTCTCCCGCTGTCAAGTGGTTCCACCCATCACTCCGACCGGGGTGCTGCGTAAAAAGTTTAGGCTACCATAAGTCTCAATTCTTATCTAAACTTTTCTACGAAATAATACTGCTATTCTTTCTCAATACTGTTCAACTATCCGTCCACTAACTTATGCGGATATATTATTTACACCAGCTCATTTACAAGTAACTTCATGACCAAAAGAACATACGACCTTCCTTTTCAAAATGGCTGACACAGCGGCCCACGCTTTTCCAGCCCAATTTACAACATGACTCTTCCCGTCATTTCACCAGTCAATATTACTGAGCAAAATACAATTCAATAAATACCTGTATCTTTACAGCCTAGAACCACTCATGGTTCGTCCGCACACAAGTCTTTCGGTGTTCGACTTCAGTGTTCGCGGGAGAGCAGCGTTAACGCCCAACGCGGGGAGACATCAAAACACGTCTGTCTTCCTCGGATGTCAAGAACGCTCTAACCTTCCACACGCCACGAAGCTAACTTCGTTTCCTCCTATTGGCCCAAGCAGCCAATGGAAATACGCCTTCCAGAAATAGGCCACGCCGTCCAGTCGTGCTACTTCAAGTATGGCTAGCCAATCTGTACAACATTTGTTTACACCATCCAATACTAACCTATGTACAATCCATTTGTCACATTTTATGTTTCATCAATCACTCATGATGTGACAAGGAAACACTGAAGATTCCTCGCGTTTGTTTGCGTGCATGTCTTTTTTATGAATCTCCATTGCCAGAACATGTTTATGGTCTGAGTGCTGGCAAGGTCACCACAAGGCAGACTATGTAGACCACAACTTTATTTGTTGTTCCAACGAGAGAGTGGTCCGAGAAGTCGCCGTGTTGGTGTATATATAATATTGACAACGCCGGACAAAAACTGAAGTCGAGTGCCTAAACCTTCATAGTTTACAATCGGCTGCTTTGAATAGAAGAGTATTCAAATCAGAATGACTGCTGGTGAGGTTTTAAACACGCGTGCTGGTAAGAATTTGAATGCAGATCACTGTGTCTTTGCGACTGATTTTGTTTGTGGCCAGCAGTCAAGTTTGTGAAGAAACGAAGAAGTTGTTTGTTTTAGCTGTTGGCATTGTGCAGGGCATCACGAGGTGCAGTTTCCAGTTGATCATTTGGGCTCTGAAAATGATACATTCAATGATTCAGATGGACATGTATACAAGACAGACAGACAGACAGACAGATGGACCGACTGTGAGATAGACAGACGGACAGACAGACAGACTGTCAGACAGACAGACAGACAGACAGACTGACCGACGGACGGACGGACGGACGGACCGACCGACAGACAGACAGACAGACAACACATGCACAAACGTTCGCACGCATACACACACACACACACACACACATACACACACACACACACACACACTCACACACACACACACACACACACACACACACACACACACACACACACTTGGTCCACATGTAAAAATTCATCCAGCATTCGTAGGAGCAATGTAACATAGAAATACAATACATCCAGCGTTAGTTTCAAGATTATTTCTCTATAGACAGATAGCATTTCACGGTTTTAGTGTAGCTTTTGGGAATCAACTTGGAAATGAATAGGACCAGTCCGGCCCGTCAACATGAGAATACCGCTAACAGTTATTTTGTTTGTTTCGTTCATGGGCTGGGCACAGTAGTAAGACTATGGGAAGGTCGGGAGTTCGAATCCCGGCCGGGGCAGCCTGGTGGGTTAAGGGTGGAGATTGTTTTGATCTACCAGGTCAACTTATATACATACCTGTCAGTGCCTTATTATCCCCATTCGTGTGTACACGCAAGCACATGATCAAGTGCGCACGGAAAAGATTCTGTAATCCATGTCAGAGTTCGGTGAGTTATAGAAACAAGAAACAAGTCGCGTAAGGCGAAAATACAACATTTAGTCAAGTAGCTGTCGAACTCACAGAATGAAACTGAAGGCAACGCAACGCAGCAAGACCGTATACTCGTAGCATCGTCACTCCACCGCCCGTGGCAAAGGCAGTGAAATTGACAAGAAGAGCGGGGTAGTAGTTGCGCTGAGAAGGATAGCACGCTTTTCTGTACCTCTCTTCGTTTTAACTTTCTGAGCGTGTTTTTAATCCAAACATATCATATCTATATGTTTTTGGAATCAGGAACCGACAAGGAATAAGATGAAAGTGTTTTTAAATTGATTTCAAAAAAGAAATTTTGATCATAATTTTTATATATTTAATTTTCAGAGCTTGTTTTTCATCCAAATATAACATATTTATATGTTTTTGGAATCAGAAAATGATGGAGAATAAGATGAACGTAAATTTGGATCGTTTTATAAAAAAATTTTGTTTTTTTACAATTTTCAGATTTTTAATGACCAAAGTCATTGATTAATTTTTAAGCCACCAAGCTGAAATGCAATACCGAAGTCCGGGCTTCGTCGGAGATTACTTGACCAAAATTTCAACCAATTTGGTTGAAAACTGAGGGCGTGACAGTGCCGCCTCAACTTTCACGAAAAGCCGGATATGACGTCATCAAAGACATTTATCGAAAAAATGATAAAAACGTCCGGGGAAATCATACCCAGGAACTCTCATGTCAAATTTCATAAAGATCGGTCCAGTAGTTTCGTCTGAATCGCTCTACACACACACACACACACACACACGCACAGACACACACACATACACCTCGTCTCGATTCCCCCCTCGATGTTAAAACATTTAGTCATAACTTGACTAAATGTAAAAACCCCGCATGCTTCCCTCGAAATCGGCGTATGCTTTTGATTTGATCTGTTGCTTTTATGGTCCAGCGGACCATAAAGGCCAAATCAGGACCCCACAAGTTTAACATTACACATATTTGAATTAAACCAATTTCAATAAACAAAATCAGGAACGTCACCCAAAGGGAACACAAAAGCTAAATCGAAACTCTACTGTCAAGGATGAGAAAATGGATCACAGTAAAACTATTATCACAGCTCACAGTAAAACTATTATCACAGGCAAATAGGCTACACACTGGTCACACATGAAAAACTCGAAATTCACCATACTTTGAAAAAAAAGGTGGATAATTTGATGGGTTAGAAAAGGTCAGTAAAAGGACTTAGGGGGGGGGGCAGAAATAGAGAAGAAACACGAAAAATATCCTAATTAGGTTCACGGCATCGAGAGTGATGCGACCTTCTCTCAGAAGTTAATAGAAAAGGCTCCCCCATCCACCACCCGGGGGACGCGCCTGTACGCCAATTAGGGGGCGCGAGGCGGCGTATGCTGCCTGAAATGCGGGGTAAAAACGACCATACACGTAAATTCCAACTCATTTTTTTGTTTGTTTGTTTGCTTAACGCCCAGCCGACCACGAAGGGCCATATCAGGGCGGTGCTGCTTTGACATATAACGTGCGCCACACACAAGACAGAAGTCGCAGCACAGGCTTCATGTCTCATCGAGTCACATTATTATGACACCGGACCAACCAGTCCTAGCACTAACCCCATAATGCCAGACGCCAGGCGGAGCAGCAACTAGATTGCCAATTTTAAAGTCTTATGTATGACCCGGCCGGGGTTCCACGACCTCCCGATCACGGGGCGGACGCCTTACCACTAGGCCAACCGTGTCGGTCTATTCCAACTCATGCAATAGTATGAGTGCACACATGCAATAGTATCAGTGCACATGGGAGTTTCAGCCCATGAACGAAGAATAATAAGAAGAAGAACCCACCAGGCAGCCGCGGCCGGGATTTGAACTCACGACCCTCCGATTAGAATGCGGATGTTTTATCCACTAGGCCACTGCTCCTGTCACCCCGCAAAGTAAACGTAATCTTACGTACCTTTCAATCAATTCTGACGACAGAGATCACGCACGTGAACACGATCACAGAGACTGTCACACAGAGTAAGGCTGGGGAATCTGGGAGCGTGCATATGTACATGATGTATGCCACAGATACGCTATGACATGACAGTGTTTTTATATTGATTATCCAAGCGGAGCGCGGGCTCCGCAGCGAGGTAGTTTTTTTTTTCATCTCCCAGCACTGAAATTTTTTTTGCCAAGTGGTGTCTGTCTGTGAACATTGTTCTAGAATTCATCTTTTAGCACAATATTAGCGACACTGTTTGGACAATTCTATTAAAATTAGGCGTACAAACTGATTTTGTTTCGGGGAATCCTCTCAGAGGATCAGAATTTTCATATAATATCATCGGAAGCTGTTACAACGGGAAAATGTGAAACTTTTGTCACTTTTTAACATGGAATTTCATCTTTGAGCGTTTCAAGCGGACTTTAATAAAATAGTTATTTGCGAATTAAGCAGCGGAAGACACTCACCGGTTCAACATGTGTATGGTCATTAAACCTCAAAACATTTCAGTAAGTGGTTTAGACAAACACCTCGGACATGTGAGGGTGACTGGTTTGTAGCTGAAGAGTTTTTTTCTAAAGTGTGTTCTAAATACAAATGACGTACTGGTAATGATGTAATGAGTTGTTCTAATCTTGTTCTTGGAACTCTTGCTGTTCCAAGCTTGTTCTTAGCAAGTCTTGGTGACGAGAACAAAGACTATCAATGAAATCTTTAGAAATAACCTCTGACAACGACGACGATGACGACGACGACGACGATAACAACAACAACAACAAATGACATCGACGACGACGACGACAACAACAACAACAACAACAACAAAAACAACAACACGAGAACAACAACAATCACGACAACGAACATGACAACAACAACACCAACAACTACGACGACAACTACAACGACTGGGTTATGATGACATCACCAATGATTTATCAAATGTTCAGTGTCAAGGCTGTTAAAAAATCGTTAAATCCTATTTCTTCACTGATTCTTATGAAATTTTAAAGGTAGGTTTGTTGTCCCCAACTTATTTTCACTCCATACTTTTCCAGAAGAAAAACATAATTTTGGCAGTTAAAAACCGTTAAATTTCAATTCTTCACCGATATTTATGAAATTTTGTGGGTAGGTTCGTTGTCCCCAACTGATTTTCACTCTATACTTTTCCAGAAGAAAGACATAATTTTGGCAGTTAAAAAACGTTAAATTTCAATTCTTCACCTATCTTTATGAAATTTAGTGGGTGGGTCCGTTGTCCCAAACTGAATTTTAAGACATACTTTTCCAGACAAAAAACCTTATTTTTGGCAGTTAAAAACCGTTAAATCTCAATTCTTCATCGATATTTATGAAATTTTGTGGGTAGGTTCGTTGTCCCCAACTGATTTTCACTCCATACTTTTCCAGAAGAAAAACATAATTTTGGCAGTTAAAAACCGTTACATTTAAATTTTCACCTATCTTTATGAAATTTAGTGGGTGGGTCCGTTGTCCCAAACTGAATTTCAAGACAAACTATTCCAGTCAAAAAAACTTATTTTTGGCAGTTAAAAACCGTTAAGTCTCAATTCTACACCGATATTTATGACATTTTGTGGGTAGGTTTGTTGTCAGATTTGACATGATGGCAGAATTGAAAGTGTGAGATATCCTGATGTTTCACAATTTATGCTGCATAATTCAGCCCCATAGGCGCTTGAATTTTAGGTGGAGTTGGGTTTTTTTTCAGCCCAAACCAGTAACCTCCACATGGTTTTCATGTCCCTTTCTGAGAGACTTCAAGAAGTTTCAATTTGACGTCATGATTAGCCTGCCGCATTAGCAAGTATGAAAACACGTCATCGATGACACATTTTAAGACAGAGAGAGAGAGAGAGAGAGAGAGAGAGAGAGAGAGAGAGAGAGAGAGAGAGAGAGAGAGAGAGAGAGAGAGAGAGAGAGAGAGAGAGAGAGAGAGAGAGAATCATGTACACACAGATGGACGACTTCGCTTGGGGTATGTACTGCCCGGCAGTACACATCTACTTAATCCAAGCGGAGCGCGGGCGGAGCCCGCGCGTAGCGAGGTAGTTTTTTTTTTCATCTCCCAGCACTGAAAATTTTTTTGCCAAGTGGTGTCTGTCTGGACATTGTTCTAGAATTCATCTTTTAGCACAATATTAGCGACACTGTTTGGACAATTCTATTAAAATTAGGCGTACAAACTGATTTTGTTTCGGGGAATCCTCTCAGAGGATCAGAATTTTCATATAATATCATCGGAAGCTGTTACAACGGGAAAATGTGAAACTTTTGTCACTTTTTAACATGGAATTTCATCTTTGAGCGTTTCAAGCGGACTTTAATAAAATAGTTATTTGCGAATTAAGCAGCGGAAGACACTCACCGGTTCAACATGTGTATGGTCATTAAACCTCAAAACATTTCAGTAAGTGGTTTAGACAAACACCTCGGACATGTGAGGGTGACTGGTTTGTAGCTGAAGAGTTTTTTTCTAAAGTGTGTTCTAAATACAAATGACGTACTGGTAATGATGTAATGAGTTGTTCTAATCTTGTTCTTGGAACTCTTGCTGTTCCAAGCTTGTTCTTAGCAAGTCTTGGTGACGAGAACAAAGACTATCAATGAAATCTTTAGAAATAACCTCTGACAACGACGACGATGACGACGACGACGACGATAACAACAACAACAACAAATGACATCGACGACGACGACGACAACAACAACAACAACAACAACAACAAAAACAACAACACGAGAACAACAACAATCACGACAACGAACATGACAACAACAACACCAACAACTACGACGACAACTACAACGACTGGGTTATGATGACATCACCAATGATTTATCAAATGTTCAGTGTCAAGGCTGTTAAAAAATCGTTAAATCCTATTTCTTCACTGATTCTTATGAAATTTTAAAGGTAGGTTTGTTGTCCCCAACTTATTTTCACTCCATACTTTTCCAGAAGAAAAACATAATTTTGGCAGTTAAAAACCGTTAAATTTCAATTCTTCACCGATATTTATGAAATTTTGTGGGTAGGTTCGTTGTCCCCAACTGATTTTCACTCTATACTTTTCCAGAAGAAAGAGATAATTTTGGCAGTTAAAAAACGTTAAATTTCAATTCTTCACCTATCTTTATGAAATTTAGTGGGTGGGTCCGTTGTCCCAAACTGAATTTTAAGACATACTTTTCCAGACAAAAAAACCTTATTTTTGGCAGTTAAAAACCGTTAAATCTCAATTCTTCATCGATATTTATGAAATTTTGTGGGTAGGTTCGTTGTCCCCAACTGATTTTCACTCCATACTTTTCCAGAAGAAAAACATAATTTTGGCAGTTAAAAACCGTTACATTTAAATTTTCACCTATCTTTATGAAATTTAGTGGGTGGGTCCGTTGTCCCAAACTGAATTTCAAGACAAACTATTCCAGTCAAAAAAACTTATTTTTGGCAGTTAAAAACCGTTAAGTCTCAATTCTACACCAATATTTATGACATTTTGTGGGTAGGTTTGTTGTCAGATTTGACATGATGGCAGAATTGAAAGTGTGAGATATCCTGATGTTTCACAATTTATGCTGCATAATTCAGCCCCATAGGCGCTTGAATTTTAGGTGGAGTTGGGTTTTTTTTTCAGCCCAAACCAGTAACCCCCACATGGTTTTCATGTCCCTTTCTGAGAGACTTCAAGAAGTTTCAATTTGACGTCATGATTAGCCTGCCGCATTAGCAAGTATGAAAACACGTCATCGATGACACATTTTAAGACAGAGAGAGAGAGAGAGAGAGAGAGAGAGAGAGAGAGAGAGAGAGAGAGAGAGAGAGAGAATCATGTACACACAGATGGACGACTTCGCTTGGGGTATGTACTGCCCGGCAGTACACATCTACTTAATCCAAGCGGAGCGCGGGCGGAGCCCGCGCGTAGCGAGGTAGTTTTTTTTTTCATCTCCCAGCACTGAAATTTTTTTTGCCAAGTGGTGTCTGTCTGGACATTGTTCTAGAATTCATCTTTTAGCACAATATTAGCGATACTGTTTGGACAATTCTATTAAAATTAGGCGTACAAACTGATTTTGTTTCGGGGAATCCTCTCAGAGGATCAGAATTTTCATATAATATCATCGGAAGCTGTTACAACGGGAAAATGTGAAACTTTTGTCACTTTTTAACATGGAATTTCATCTTTGAGCGTTTCAAGCGGACTTTAATAAAATAGTTATTTGCGAATTAAGCAGCGGAAGACACTCACCGGTTCAACATGTGTATGGTCATTAAACCTCAAAACATTTCAGTAAGTGGTTTAGACAAACACCTCGGACATGTGAGGGTGACTGGTTTGTAGCTGAAGAGTTTTTTTCTAAAGTGTGTTCTAAATACAAATGACGTACTGGTAATGATGTAATGAGTTGTTCTAATCTTGTTCTTGGAACTCTTGCTGTTCCAAGCTTGTTCTTAGCAAGTCTTGGTGACGAGAACAAAGACTATCAATGAAATCTTTAGAAATAACCTCTGACAACGACGACGACGACGACGATAACAACAACAACAACAAATGACATCGACGACGACGACGACAACAACAACAACAACAACAACAACAACAACAACAACAACAAAAACAACAACACGAGAACAACAACAATCACGACAACGAACATGACAACAACAACACCAACAACTACGACGACAACTACAACGACTGGGTTATGATGACATCACCAATGATTTAAAGGCCGTTAAAAAATCGGTAAATCCTATTTCTTCACTGATTCTTATGAAATTTTAAAGGTAGGTTTGTTGTCCCCAACTTATTTTCACTCCATACTTTTCCAGAAGAAAAACATAATTTTGGCAGTTAAAAACCGTTAAATTTCAATTCTTCACCGATATTTATGAAATTTTGTGGGTAGGTTCGTTGTCCCCAACTGATTTTCACTCTATACTTTTCCAGAAGAAAGAGATAATTTTGGCAGTTAAAAAACGTTAAATTTCAATTCTTCACCTATCTTTATGAAATTTAGTGGGTGGGTCCGTTGTCCCAAACTGAATTTTAAGACATACTTTTCCAGACAAAAAACCTTATTTTTGGCAGTTAAAAACCGTTAAATCTCAATTCTTCATCGATATTTATGAAATTTTGTGGGTAGGTTCGTTGTCCCCAACTGATTTTCACTCCATACTTTTCCAGAAGAAAAACATAATTTTGGCAGTTAAAACCCGTTACATTTAAATTTTCACCTATCTTTATGAAATTTAGTGGGTGGGTCCGTTGTCCCAAACTGAATTTCAAGACAAACTATTCCAGTCAAAAAAACTTATTTTTGGCAGTTAAAAACCGTTAAGTCTCAATTCTACACCAATATTTATGACATTTTGTGGGTAGGTTTGTTGTCAGATTTGACATGATGGCAGAATTGAAAGTGTGAGATATCCTGATGTTTCACAATTTATGCTGCATAATTCAGCCCCATAGGCGCTTGAATTTTAGGTGGAGTTGGGTTTTTTTTTCAGCCCAAACCAGTAACCCCCACATGGTTTTCATGTCCCTTTCTGAGAGACTTCAAGAAGTTTCAATTTGACGTCATGATTAGCCTGCCGCATTAGCAAGTATGAAAACACGTCATCGATGACACATTTTAAGACAGAGAGAGAGAGAGAGAGAGAGAGAGAGAGAGAGAGAGAGAATCATGTACACACAGATGGACGACTTCGCTTGGGGTATGTACTGCCCGGCAGTACACATCTACTTAATCCAAGCGGAGCGCGGGCGGAGCCCGCGCGTAGCGAGGTAGTTTTTTTTTTCATCTCCCAGCACTGAAAATTTTTTGGCCAAGTGGTGTCTGTCTGGACATTGTTCTAGAATTCATCTTTTAGCACAATATTAGCTATATTTGGACAATTCTATTAAAATTAGGCGTACAAACTGATTTTGTTTCGGGGAATCCTCTCAGAGGATCAGAATTTTCATATAATATCATCGGAAGCTGTTACAACGGGAAAATGTGAAACTTTTGTCACTTTTTAACATGGAATTTCATCTTTGAGCGTTTCAAGCGGACTTTAATAAAATAGTTATTTGCGAATTAAGCAGCGGAAGACACTCACCGGTTCAACATGTGTATGGTCATTAAACCTCAAAACATTTCAGTAAGTGGTTTAGACAAACACCTCGGACATGTGAGGGTGACTGGTTTGTAGCTGAAGAGTTTTTTTCTAAAGTGTGTTCTAAATACAAATGACGTACTGGTAATGATGTAATGAGTTGTTCTAATCTTGTTCTTGGAACTCTTGCTGTTCCAAGCTTGTTCTTAGCAAGTCTTGGTGACGAGAACAAAGACTATCAATGAAATCTTTAGAAATAACCTCTGACAACGACGACGACGACGACGATAACAACAACAACAACAAATGACATCGACGACGACGACGACAACAACAACAACAACAACAACAACAACAACAACAACAACAACAACAACAAAAACAACAACACGAGAACAACAACAATCACGACAACGAACATGACAACAACAACACCAACAACTACGACGACAACTACAACGACTGGGTTATGATGACATCACCAATGATTTAAAGGCCGTTAAAAAATCGTTAAATCCTATTTCTTCACTGATTCTTATGAAATTTTAAAGGTAGGTTTGTTGTCCCCAACTTATTTTCACTCCATACTTTTCCAGAAGAAAAACATAATTTTGGCAGTTAAAAACCGTTAAATTTCAATTCTTCACCGATATTTATGAAATTTTGTGGGTAGGTTCGTTGTCCCCAACTGATTTTCACTCTATACTTTTCCAGAAGAAAGAGATAATTTTGGCAGTTAAAAAACGTTAAATTTCAATTCTTCACCTATCTTTATGAAATTTAGTGGGTGGGTCCGTTGTCCCAAACTGAATTTTAAGACATACTTTTCCAGACAAAAAACCTTATTTTTGGCAGTTAAAAACCGTTAAATCTCAATTCTTCATCGATATTTATGAAATTTTGTGGGTAGGTTCGTTGTCCCCAACTGATTTTCACTCCATACTTTTCCAGAAGAAAAACATAATTTTGGCAGTTAAAAACCGTTACATTTAAATTTTCACCTATCTTTATGAAATTTAGTGGGTGGGTCCGTTGTCCCAAACTGAATTTCAAGACAAACTATTCCAGTCAAAAAAACTTATTTTTGGCAGTTAAAAACCGTTAAGTCTCAATTCTACACCGATATTTATGACATTTTGTGGGTAGGTTTGTTGTCAGATTTGACATGATGGCAGAATTGAAAGTGTGAGATATCCTGATGTTTCACAATTTATGCTGCATAATTCAGCCCCATAGGCGCTTGAATTTTAGGTGGAGTTGGGTTTTTTTTCAGCCCAAACCAGTAACCTCCACATGGTTTTCATGTCCCTTTCTGAGAGACTTCAAGAAGTTTCAATTTGACGTCATGATTAGCCTGCCGCATTAGCAAGTATGAAAACACGTCATCGATGACACATTTTAAGACAGAGAGAGAGAGAGAGAGAGAGAGAGAGAGAGAGAGAGAGAGAGAGAGAGAGAGAGAGAGAGAGAGAGAGAGAGAGAGAATCATGTACACACAGATGGACGACTTCGCTTGGGGTATGTACTGCCCGGCAGTACACATCTACTTAATCCAAGCGGAGCGCGGGCGGAGCCCGCGCGTAGCGAGGTAGTTTTTTTTTTCATCTCCCAGCACTGAAAATTTTTTTGCCAAGTGGTGTCTGTCTGGACATTGTTCTAGAATTCATCTTTTAGCACAATATTAGCGACACTGTTTGGACAATTCTATTAAAATTAGGCGTACAAACTGATTTTGTTTCGGGGAATCCTCTCAGAGGATCAGAATTTTCATATAATATCATCGGAAGCTGTTACAACGGGAAAATGTGAAACTTTTGTCACTTTTTAACATGGAATTTCATCTTTGAGCGTTTCAAGCGGACTTTAATAAAATAGTTATTTGCGAATTAAGCAGCGGAAGACACTCACCGGTTCAACATGTGTATGGTCATTAAACCTCAAAACATTTCAGTAAGTGGTTTAGACAAACACCTCGGACATGTGAGGGTGACTGGTTTGTAGCTGAAGAGTTTTTTTCTAAAGTGTGTTCTAAATACAAATGACGTACTGGTAATGATGTAATGAGTTGTTCTAATCTTGTTCTTGGAACTCTTGCTGTTCCAAGCTTGTTCTTAGCAAGTCTTGGTGACGAGAACAAAGACTATCAATGAAATCTTTAGAAATAACCTCTGACAACGACGACGATGACGACGACGACGACGATAACAACAACAACAACAAATGACATCGACGACGACGACGACAACAACAACAACAACAACAACAACAACAACAAAAACAACAACACGAGAACAACAACAATCACGACAACGAACATGACAACAACAACACCAACAACTACGACGACAACTACAACGACTGGGTTATGATGACATCACCAATGATTTATCAAATGTTCAGTGTCAAGGCTGTTAAAAAAATCGTTAAATCCTATTTCTTCACTGATTCTTATGAAATTTTAAAGGTAGGTTTGTTGTCCCCAACTTATTTTCACTCCATACTTTTCCAGAAGAAAAACATAATTTTGGCAGTTAAAAACCGTTAAATTTCAATTCTTCACCGATATTTATGAAATTTTGTGGGTAGGTTCGTTGTCCCCAACTGATTTTCACTCTATACTTTTCCAGAAGAAAGACATAATTTTGGCAGTTAAAAAACGTTAAATTTCAATTCTTCACCTATCTTTATGAAATTTAGTGGGTGGGTCCGTTGTCCCAAACTGAATTTTAAGACATACTTTTCCAGACAAAAAACCTTATTTTTGGCAGTTAAAAACCGTTAAATCTCAATTCTTCATCGATATTTATGAAATTTTGTGGGTAGGTTCGTTGTCCCCAACTGATTTTCACTCCATACTTTTCCAGAAGAAAAACATAATTTTGGCAGTTAAAAACCGTTACATTTAAATTTTCACCTATCTTTATGAAATTTAGTGGGTGGGTCCGTTGTCCCAAACTGAATTTCAAGACAAACTATTCCAGTCAAAAAAACTTATTTTTGGCAGTTAAAAACCGTTAAGTCTCAATTCTACACCAATATTTATGACATTTTGTGGGTAGGTTTGTTGTCAGATTTGACATGATGGCAGAATTGAAAGTGTGAGATATCCTGATGTTTCACAATTTATGCTGCATAATTCAGCCCCATAGGCGCTTGAATTTTAGGTGGAGTTGGGTTTTTTTTTCAGCCCAAACCAGTAACCCCCACATGGTTTTCATGTCCCTTTCTGAGAGACTTCAAGAAGTTTCAATTTGACGTCATGATTAGCCTGCCGCATTAGCAAGTATGAAAACACGTCATCGATGACACATTTTAAGACAGAGAGAGAGAGAGAGAGAGAGAGAGAGAGAGAGAGAGAGAGAGAGAGAGAGAGAGAGAGAGAGAGAGAGAGAGAGAGAGAGAGAGAGAGAGAGAGAGAATCATGTACACACAGATGGACGACTTCGCTTGGGGTATGTACTGCCCGGCAGTACACATCTACTTAATCCAAGCGGAGCGCGGGCGGAGCCCGCGCGTAGCGAGGTAGTTTTTTTTTTCATCTCCCAGCACTGAAATTTTTTTTGCCAAGTGGTGTCTGTCTGGACATTGTTCTAGAATTCATCTTTTAGCACAATATTAGCGATACTGTTTGGACAATTCTATTAAAATTAGGCGTACAAACTGATTTTGTTTCGGGGAATCCTCTCAGAGGATCAGAATTTTCATATAATATCATCGGAAGCTGTTACAACGGGAAAATGTGAAACTTTTGTCACTTTTTAACATGGAATTTCATCTTTGAGCGTTTCAAGCGGACTTTAATAAAATAGTTATTTGCGAATTAAGCAGCGGAAGACACTCACCGGTTCAACATGTGTATGGTCATTAAACCTCAAAACATTTCAGTAAGTGGTTTAGACAAACACCTCGGACATGTGAGGGTGACTGGTTTGTAGCTGAAGAGTTTTTTTCTAAAGTGTGTTCTAAATACAAATGACGTACTGGTAATGATGTAATGAGTTGTTCTAATCTTGTTCTTGGAACTCTTGCTGTTCCAAGCTTGTTCTTAGCAAGTCTTGGTGACGAGAACAAAGACTATCAATGAAATCTTTAGAAATAACCTCTGACAACGATGACGACGACGACGACGATAACAACAACAACAAGAAATGACATCGACGACGACGACGACAACAACAACAACAACAACAACAACAACAACAACAACAACAACAACAACACGAGAACAACAACAATCACGACAACGAACATGACAACAACAACACCAACAACTACGACGACAACTACAACGACTGGGTTATGATGACATCACCAATGATTTAATGGCCGTTAAAAAATCGTTAAATCCTATTTCTTCACTGATTCTTATGAAATTTTAAAGGTAGGTTTGTTGTCCCCAACTTATTTTCACTCCATACTTTTCCAGAAGAAAAACATAATTTTGGCAGTTAAAAACCGTTAAATTTCAATTCTTCACCGATATTTATGAAATTTTGTGGGTAGGTTCGTTGTCCCCAACTGATTTTCACTCTATACTTTTCCAGAAGAAAGACATAATTTTGGCAGTTAAAAAACGTTAAATTTCAATTCTTCACCTATCTTTATGAAATTTAGTGGGTGGGTCCGTTGTCCCAAACTGAATTTTAAGACATACTTTTCCAGACAAAAAACCTTATTTTTGGCAGTTAAAAACCGTTAAATCTCAATTCTTCATCGATATTTATGAAATTTTGTGGGTAGGTTCGTTGTCCCCAACTGATTTTCACTCCATACTTTTCCAGAAGAAAAACATAATTTTGGCAGTTAAAAACCGTTACATTTAAATTTTCACCTATCTTTATGAAATTTAGTGGGTGGGTCCGTTGTCCCAAACTGAATTTCAAGACAAACTATTCCAGTCAAAAAAACTTATTTTTGGCAGTTAAAAACCGTTAAGTCTCAATTCTACACCGATATTTATGACATTTTGTGGGTAGGTTTGTTGTCAGATTTGACATGATGGCAGAATTGAAAGTGTGAGATATCCTGATGTTTCACAATTTATGCTGCATAATTCAGCCCCATAGGCGCTTGAATTTTAGGTGGAGTTGGGTTTTTTTTCAGCCCAAACCAGTAACCCCCACATGGTTTTCATGTCCCTTTCTGAGAGACTTCAAGAAGTTTCAATTTGACGTCATGATTAGCCTGCCGCATTAGCAAGTATGAAAACACGTCATCGATGACACATTTTAAGACAGAGAGAGAGAGAGAGAGAGAGAGAGAGAGAGAGAGAGAGAGAGAGAGAGAGAGAGAGAGAGAGAGAGAGAGAGAGAGAGAGAGAGAGAGAGAGAGAGAGAGAGAGAGAGAGAATCATGTACACACAGATGGACGACTTCGCTTGGGGTATGTACTGCCCGGCAGTACACATCTACTTAATTAATTACTTCATTAATTAATTAAAGTAGAAAGCTAGTAGCAACAAGAGGTGCGCTATCCACGTGTGTGCGTGTTTAGGTGTCATCTGCCACCTGTACCTGTGGCAGATTTACCCAGGTCTGTTGCCTGGAATGGCGCTGACACGGGGGTGGGGCATGGATATCGTTTCTGAGTTGTCACATAATGTTGACTCGTGTTCGGCACGGCCTGGATTCCTACACTTACTTCGAGGATCACAAGTCCAGTGCTCTAACGATTGAGCAGTTGTGAGTGTGTTTGTGTGTGTGTGGGTGTGTGTGTGTGTGTGTGTGTGTGTGTTCCTACCTATGTACCCCCTCTGTCTGTTATATACTCAACCGCAAAAGATACTGCACACTTTTTTTGTGTCACACGTGTAATATTAAAATACCCAAGGCGCCATTTTTTGAGTTTTCTGGCGACTTGGACCTTCAAAAGTTCAAGGGACATTTGCGGTACTGTAGTTTAGAAACACCTGCAATGATTTGATCAACACCGTTACGAAACAATGCCAAATAATTAAATGAAGTTTAATCAGCGAGCGGTTTGCATCGCCCAGCTCTTCTGTCAGAAATCCTGATTTCCGGTCGTCCTCATTATGTAATAAGTTTTCAGAGATACCCGTTTGTCAGAGCAGATCAAACCTACAGTCTAGCTAACGCATGAAAATTCCGTGCAGTACAGGGCTAAAACACTTCGAATAACAGACGCTAGAAAATGTACGTTGGAGAACATTACGGTCTACAATGACTACGAAAAACAGCATTCAGATTTGAAAAATAGAACCCTCAAACATTATTTCTAAGACCTTCTTTGTGCGTGTTCCAAAAACGAACTCGGTAATAAGTAATGAGATTTACTGTTGAAATATTACTTAGCTCTGATTGACCTGCTTATTACAAGATTCATAATTCAGTTGATTAACACTTGAAAGTGCTGACTAGTCTTGGCATGTGAACATCGCTACATTACTTTCCGTGTCAGTGTGTATCCTTTTCCTCGCTTTTCATCGTACAGTTTTCCCAGACAACGTTTTTTTGTTCCTTTGATCGCGCGTTTTCCTCATCTGAAAGTAGTTTGGGAGTATGCCAAGGCACTTGACTTCAAATCGAAGTCGTTTTGTCATTCAGTCTTTAAGGTTTACTGCTGAAAAAAGGCATAGCCAGGACAGAGAAGTACAAAGACACGCAGACAGACACACATACACAGACACACACATACACTGCCAAACAGACACACACACACACACACACACACACACACACACACACACACACACACACACACACACACACACTTACACACATACACACACACACAGTGTACAGAGGGAATTACCCAATGTCGGATAAGAGTACAATAATGATAATGCTCTCTCACACATTCACAGTTTGAATTTGACAGTGCGGTGCTTTTTATTTTAGACGGCTACTTATTCGCAACACTTTGTTAAGTGACTGTGAAGACTACAGTGATTTTCTAACAACGGCAGTAGTCCATACCTTGCAGTCCTCAACAGTACGGCCCATCTAGAAGCAAGAATGTCCACTGAAACCTGCTGGCAAGGTGAGAGCGCGGAGAGCAGGCAGTGGTCCAGAAGGCCGGTCGGTCAGTTCACGGCCACAAAACTCTAACAAGCAACGAGAAGGAGAACACAACCCGAGAGATCACCTAGTCAGACAGCCTTACAACACGAGGCCGTCAGCTCAAAACACGAGAGCTAAATGAGCGTGGCGTGTACTTGGCATTGAGAACGAAATAAAAACTGGGTGACGTCGACAATTTGAATCGAATATTCATAGAAAACATTTCAATAAGAAAGGTTGTGTGTGTGTGTGTGACTGTATGATTCACCGCGAAACTGGATTTTCCTTGTCCACGTTTATTCACTTCCGTCCTGTTGACATCGCGGTGTGTTGAAACATACTGTTTTCCTGGTGACATTTTTAGAACCTTTCACTTTTTCTTCACTCACAGAGAGGCACTGGATCCGAGAGTGGCTTGCCCGCTGTTTGGTACTACCTGTAGGCTGTAGTCTATATATGAATATCCGGGTCTTTTAACGCTTTAAACTTCGTTTAAATTTGCACCGGTGACCAAACGGCACATCTTAATATTGACAGATTTGTTTGATTTTTTTTATGACCGATATTTCATGTGTCGAACGCAATATGTGTCGTGATTCTGGCATCAACGTTTCAATCTCAGATATTTTCTAAATCTCGCTTTTAAAAACTCTTGAAATGTTGTCGACAAGTCTACTATAACGATGTATCAATCTGCTGTCTTTCAAGTCATCCACCAAAGTCTGCTGAACGTTTGATAAGCTTTTATGATGGCGATATCTTGCGTCCAACATTCTACCGGTTATTTTCGCTTACCAACAAAATACACATGTTACATGTAATAAGATTTACTGTTGAAATATTACTTAGCTCTGATTGACCTGCTTATTTCAAGTTACGAAGATTCATAATGCAGTTGATTAACACTTGGAGGTGCTTATACCAGTCTTGGCATGTGGACATTGCTGCAATGATTACTTTCCTTGTCAGTGTGTGTCATTTTCCTCGTTATTGATCCTTCAGTTTGTTGCAAAACATGTTTTCCCAGACAACGTTTTTTTGTTCCTTCGATCACATGTTTTCCTCATCTGAAAGTAGTTTTGGGAGAATGCCAACGTACTTGGCTCTGATTGACTTGCTTGTTGCAAGATATGAAGATTCTTTTTCCAGTTGATTAACACTTGAGGGTGCTTATTAGTCGTGGCATGAGAACATCGCTACAACGTTTTTTTGTTCCTTCGATCACAGGTTTTCCTCATCTGAAAGTAGTTTTGGGAGTATGCCAACGTACTTGACTTCAAATCGATGTACTTTTTTTCATTCAGCCTTTAATGTTTGCGGTGTAAAAGAGCAACGCCAGGGCAGGGAAGTACACAGACACAGACAGACAGAGACACACGCACACACACACACACGCACACACACACACACACATACACACACACAAACACGCACACACAAACACAAACACACAGACACACAGACACACACACACACACACACGTACACACACTCTAACATAAACTCAATGAATGTTTTTCTCCAGTTTATTAATTTTTGTCAGACATGAAAGATGGTTCGGTGTACATATATTTCCCAATCCCCCTCCTCCCACTTCTCCATTTTTTCCAGAAATGTTTCTATTTAGAGACAAACAAACACATATGTTTAGGAGAAATTTAATGAAAAAAAGACAAAGTGTCAGATCGGTTTAGGCAGAAATATAGGAACAGAGAAGGTTGCTGTGAGATAAGGGAATGTGGTATGATATGAGTAAATTGTTGCCACCTACAAAGCCTAAATTTAAAAACAAAATTTAAAAAAAGAATAATTGGCAATATCACTACTTTTTGTTTGTGTTCTTCTGACACCTTCGTTATATAAGAATAATAATCATGCGCAGAAAGAACAAGTGTTGCAAAAAAACACAATTTATATATAATCCGAATCAAGAAAAAGCAAACCATCCTTACAAGCACTCTACTACAATGCAATGTATAAAACTAAAATGTACGAAGCTAACACAAAATAAGAGCTAATACGTGTACGTACTAAGATAATCTGCAGTGTATTAAATCAGCATGGTCTGTATACCATACCACGTAGAAATGATAAGAGGTACATGTAATTTCTTGTTTTGTTCCCTTCCTTGGATTACAACTTCATTTCGGTATATTAAACCTGTTTTGGTGTATTGCAGTGTCGTTAAGAGTATGGTTACATCGGGAATTCATAATACATGTAGCAGGTGTTACTAAAATGTAAATCTGTAGGGATACCCTTCAGCAGATATTTCAGTAAATTCCTTCATACTGTCTAGAGGCTTTCAACGATCTCAGTGCAAAGTAAAAGCGTCGTCTTTGATATATCCATTGCTATTAACATGCCACTGTAAAAATAAAAGAAAGAAAATGAAACAAATTCTGACCTAGTACACATTCTTAAAGATAATGTGCTCCAATTGTTGAAAATATGCCACGTCGACGCTCCCAGACATACACAGATCTTACGGATAAACAGAGGAGTAGTGTATTCTTTTTGGAATATGAGTATATACTATTGTCTTAACAAATCAAAAATGTCTGTACCAATTTTCATAACAATCCGTTCGGTAGCTTTTAGAGAAATGTTTTTCACACACACACACACACACGCACACACACACACACACACACACACAAATACACACACACACACATACACACACACACATATACACACACACACACACACACACACAAACACACACAATCACACATTCTTTGGGAGACAAACCTCGCTCTCCACTCTTGTTAAAACTTAAAGATACGTGTTTTTAACTAAACTCGGCACACAAAAAAAGGATTGCGCCCATTTTCTTACCTCAACTAAAACAATTATTCCTGTGTCAATTCATTCAAACGTTATATTCCATGACATGCCCTTTACTTGGCTATCTGGCACATGTTTCGGACCAAAGATGTCTTGTTTATATTGTATCTGTAATTTTATCATATTATACGATGACAGCACTCTGGGTCAGAGTTATTGGTAATGCCATACACGTGCTTGTTATGATATACGTGGACCTATGTTTTATGTGATGTTATCCTATCAGTAAATGTCCTAATAATTCTTATTCTTATGTAACATTCTAATGGAGCATAAAGTGTTATTGTTGTTGTAATTGTTATTGTTTTACAGGGGTCACGTGACCGCCGCCCAGATAAGGGTAACCCCAAAGTCTACCTGACAAAACGTGAGGTACTGATTAAACATCAACAAAAATTCAACAACATGGCAACTTTTACATTCGAGGAGAAACTGAGCCAAATCAATTATCTACGCAGATTAGGTTGTTTAGTTTCGGTATTTTGCGTATTTCATCTTGTGTGTCATGTCTACTGATGCAGGTGTCGATCTTATGTAAACCTGCTGAGACTTGTTATAATTGTTCAGGCAAATGTGTCCGAGGGTATGGGTGAGGTAACGTTTACCGTTTAACGATGTTCACGATCCACACAACGCAACACAAGAGGAGTTTGGTGTTCCAAATTTCATTCACTAACATTACAAAATCAAAAGAGGTCTTCGGTTTACTTACACAAATGCAAACAATGTTTATCTTTAAACCAAAATCAAAAGCTACTCAAACAGAGCTCAAACGAGATTAGCAACTCAATGAAAATGTAAATGGTCGATCAACAAAGATCAACGTTACCCCTAAAACAAAACAATAACAACATAAGTATATTTCAACAACAGTAATAACAAAGAATACTAATTTCAGTTTTATTCTGAACACCTTTTTTGTCACCAAAACAATCAAACATAAAACTATGCTCACATAAGAAAATGACAAACATGATACAAAACAATACAAATATAGTTATGACAAGAAATTGGAACGACTTAATTATAAAATATATCATGTAAATCATGATACAAGAATCCAACCGCATAAGAAACATGAATTCAATCACCACCTCTGGTGCCCGTATAATTACAAATTCCTTTGAACATGAACAAGAAGTTGTGCTTTAATTGATGAATTCTAAGCCAAGTACAATCAAGACCAAATAAAAACTTGACTGCGCCCACCAGTGACAAGCCAAAACTTCGGCACCCAATGCCTTACATTCTTCTCAAAATGACCGACAAACATTTCAATTCAATTTTGACCAAAACACCTGCTGCATACAAAATAATGCACATGCTTACCAATAATACATTTACATAACTTGCATGGTGATTCCTTTTTCATCGAAAGAAAGACTATGTTCCATTTCAGTCAACCACATACTAATCATTAAAGACTTAAAACACATTCATTTCCAGGCAAATAAACAGTAAACACACAGCAACTCCTCAAGCCATGCAACAGGATGCATAACTCATAAAGGTGACACAAATAAAAGCTATCAAACTAAAATACTATATCAAACAAAACTATACTTGAAATTCTTATCATCTAATTCTTAAAATACACCTGTTACAACTCTATCTTCATAAAACAATACCTATTTCATCATGTCACTTCAGTTTCTATCAATGAATAATTTTCTCCCTTGTTCCTGGTGACCCCCTGGTTCTTCACATTCTATGACCATCTTATGTTAAATATTAAATCCAAGCAATACTTCAAAAATACAAAACCCTGCATCAAATAAACTTGGAAAACAATACACAGAGACTCTAAGAAACAAATCAACACAATATATTAAAACAAATTCTTACCTGATTTAGGAATAAAACATTTTGAAATCATGAGCATGAAAATCTGGCTCTTGTGATGGAAAGTCTGATTCTACAAGAGGCAGAATCAGCAAAAATGCTAATGGAAACAAAACGTGCTTTAAGTAATAATTATAGCTTTGACTACTTAAAAATAAAACTGCTAAGCCTAGAAAACATTAAAAAAAACAAATAACATTCACATACATCATATAATGTTTTATCTCTTATTTATTTCTAAATAAACAAAAGGACACACCATTCCTTAGAATTCGAACACATTGGTTCAAGACTTTGGAATAATCCAAGGAAAGTAATCCTGACATTCAATTTGTCAAGAACAAGAAGTTTCTTCCCTTACACTACACTGTAAACTAGTTGGGACAAATCAGTAAGCCAAACAGTAGTTTGTAAAATGGGAAAGAAGGAATTACGTTGACAGGTTTACACGTATGAGCGGTAAAATAAAAAAAGGCGAGGTTTTGCGTCATTTAATAGGGATATTACGACAAGAAGCGCTGTATTTCAGGGACGACCAAGTGCAACGCTTTGAAACTATGAGGATCTCGTTCCTATACACAAGACCTATTTCAGGTAAAATATCGTACTGTTACAGATATTTTTTTAAATGTTATGCAATCTTCCGGAAAATGTTTTTAAACTCGTGGTAAGCTTACATTAAATACAAATCATGACTTTGAATGCCTGCAGACAAATGATTGTTGCAAATAGTGCCAATGTTTTATTTACGTATGGTCACTAGTTTACATTTTCTATCCATTGTTTTGTGATGATCACGTGCTACAGCGATGCCAAGTCATTCGTGACCGCAGCATGGTGTGAGAGTAATAACCACTGTCACTAGTATAACCGTGCAGCGGGAACGTTCCATATTTTTGCCGCATGTTTACCAGACTAACACAATTTCGCCAGTCGTCGTACTCAAATGAAACTTTGGCGAGACTTGTAACAATTACTTTGTGAGAGGGTGAAGTGGAAGGGGTGCACAGACCAGGAAACATTCAATAGAGACACAAAGTCAGGAGTTGCAATAACGTGATTTTTTTTTAACATATGCCAGACGGCAGAGTTGTTGTTGCGCGTTCACTCCAAAATGTATAGTAGAACTCTGTCGCAATGAAGCTATTGAAACTTCAATCAATCCTCGGGCGAACGTCACATCATTGATAATAATCAAACCAGCTGTTACAACACTTGTTCCGGCACACACAAAAGTTCTTTTCAAATACTCCTCAACTACATACTTGGCCAAAACGAAGTTAGTGGCTCAATACACAATACTAATCTCTGCAGCTACACACCAAAACAGTTAAACTGGTTCAATCACGATTGAACAACACAATCCAAAGTCACAAAAGACCACACGTACACAGGTCTTTACACTCCCAAAATTACTTTGAGACTGCAGCAGCCTCAAGCTTATCAGTATGATGAACGCGTGCAACAGTTTAAAAAATCAACCAATCAGAGCCCATCATCTTAAAACGCCTACAAGTTACCAAAACACAGCGATCCTGACAGCAGGCACACGCATCAATGGGTCGGTAGGACATAATTAGACAGGGACTGAAAGAGAGGAACAAGAATGAACGTGAAATGTCTTCACTCTATCATTGGTGACAGTTCACCCTGTCATACAAATATTTTTCTGTATGCCTTGTCTCATAAAAGTATTTTTAGCAGAACGTTTTAGTTTTCTTCAAGCAATAATACTTTTTCTAACTCAGCAATTGAATTTGTGAACTGTTTGACTGTCTTCCATAATGTCCTATGCAAACATGATAAGACCAAATCATTAATGATCAAACTGTCCTCGGCTGTCTTTTCTGATGGTGATTCATGTCATTGATCATGACTATCAGTTATTCACCTTCTTCAATCTGACAGGAGCAGACCGGTCTATGAAGCTCGGATAGAAAATCGGGATTAATAGGACCACATCCACCGCACATCCAGGGTCCACTGTACGGTTCTTTAATGTCCTCGGGGTCAGGAGGGCAGTCCTTGAGAAAATCAGAACTGATCACGTGATCCTGTAATACGCGACGACGTAGATAGTCAGGAAGACCGAGGCTTGCTACTCTTTTGTCACGCTGTGGCCCGCAGCCGATGAGATGCGAGATTGTCAGGGCACAGATGTCCTGAAGGGATCGAGGGTGACTGGAAATGTGGTCCAGAAAGTCCATGATGTCACACCAGTTTTTCATTTCTTCTGTTTTTTCTCTGACAAAGTTTAGTTTTCCATCCCCAAAGGCATTGTGTTCTTGAGTACAACACATACCAACAGTATAATGCATCCCCTGGAAACGAACATGTCTGAAGATGTCGTTAAGGAAGGCCAGGAAGGGATCGCTATTCCTCAAGTGTTTTACTTTTTGTCTGACATACTCCGAATTTGCCAGTTCATGAATTTCTGTATGACAACACGCACTAGCATCATCCGGCTGGTAATCAAAACGCGAATGAAAATGGCTGAAGAAGTCTTCCGAAAACTTCAAGATGTCACGCTGGTTTGTTTCTTCCAATTTATGTCCAATGAATTCAGAATTCACCAGTTCATGGATTTCTTCATGACAACATGCACCTGCAGCATACAGCATCCTAGCGATTCGTAGTTTGCGTCTCTTTACTGCTTGCCACATGGGTGTTTGGAAACTGTCCACTGTGACGTTTTGGGCTTCCTGTTTAAGGGACCTCAGCTGTGACTGCGACAACAGAGCCTGGTGCGTTGCCACCCCTGACTGGATCAGAACACGCATTACATTCTCCTTCTCGCTTCCAGGCGTGATGGGTTCAGGCTTCATGGAGTAATCATCGCGTACATTCTTGCTATCTGCTCCACCCAAGGCAGCCATGATCAAGGTGTTACCCTTACCGTCTGTGGCCAGTGGGTCTGTCTGTGTTGTGAAGAGTTCACGCACAACGTCTGATTGACCCTTTTTACAGACAAAATGCAAGACCGGTTCTCCGTTACGGAATGTGTGTGAAACAGTGGTTCCAGCAGCCCTAGTGTGCATCAACAGAAGCAAAGCAAAGTCCCAGTTGCGATAGTTAACAGCCGTGCAAACCACAGTCTCACCATCTGAATCTCGTACGTTAGGGTCAGCGCCAGCCTGTAGCAATGCCTGCACGATCTCCTTCATGACGTCTTTATGGCTGAACATGGCGTCGTGTAGAACTGTTCTGTTCCTTTCTCC